>NW_010116254.1:0-1136 GCF_000699245.1 Pterocles gutturalis
AAGTTGCACCAGGGGAGGTTTATGCTAGACATTAGGGAGTATTTCTTCACTGAAAGAGTGATCAGGCGTTGGAACAGGCTGGCCAGGGAAGTGGGGGAGTCACCATCCCTGGAGGTGTTCAGGAAACATATAGGTGTGGTGTTTAGGGCCATGGTTTAGTGAGTTAGGTGGTGTTGGGTTGACGGTTGGACTTGATGATCCTTGAGGTCTTTTCCAACCTTAATGATTCAATGATTCTATGATTCTATGATACTTTGCAAAGCAAAGACTCTTATGTTGTTACTTAAACACCCGTTCCACCTTTACCTTTTTCATAGACCATAAAACTGCCTCTAGGGATCTAATTTTAACTTTCCTTCTCCGGTAATTGCACCCATTCCTGTGTAATCCTATTGTTACTGAAGTGCAATGAAAACAAGAGGTTTATTTACAAATGTTTACTTACAACACATGGCTGAAATTACATGTTCAGTAGGACCAACTGTCTGATGACTTTATCTTCTGAGCTGAGAAGACTCTTTATGTGTGTATCCCAGAGGAGTGGGACTCAGGAGACCTGACCTCTAGGCACGTTTCTGCTGTCTGTCTGTCCAGTTACTGTAGCAAGTCATTATACGACCCTATTATTTGGGTTCCTCTATTTGGAAAAAAAAAAACAGACGCTCTCACACTTCTTGTTGGGATCTTTGATAAAGTGCTAGTTTTTGTTATTCTGAAGACCAATAACATGACAAGAGCAGTCTTATATGCACCAGAGAAAGGTACTAAGCATTTACGCCTACTCAGACAGCCATCCGCAGTCCAGGAGGTTTCTCCGGTGCATTGATTATAACTTCCTGATGCAAATGATGGATAAGCTGACTAGGAGAGGAGAGACACTAAATCTTATTCTCATGAACAAGGACGGTCTGGTTGAGGAGGTGAAGGTTGAGGGCAGCCTTGGTTGCAGTGACCATGAGGTGGTGGAGTTCAGGATCTCATGTGGCCGGAACAGAATACCGAGCAGAATACCGAGCAGAATAGCAACGCTGGACCAGTAGGGCCAACTTTGTCATTTTCAAGCAATTGCTAGGGGAAATCCCATGGGACAGGGTACTGTGGGTAAACGGGCCCAAGAAAGTTGGTTAGCGTTCAAG
>NW_010116255.1:0-33577 GCF_000699245.1 Pterocles gutturalis
CAAAGCATTCTATGATTCTATGATTCTGTAAGTTAACTCTGTCACAACTAAAACCCAAACAGTGAGTCATGGCTGAACAATTTCTGTTCAACACCTTTTTCTCCTGTGGATCCATATGTTAGGAAAAGACCATTGAATTGATGTTTTTCTACTCCATTAAAATAAGACAAGGAGTTAAAGACATTTCGTATATTCGGATATTAGTCTTTGTACAATATCTGATGTAATAAGCTGGCACAGAAGCTTTAGTTATGGCAAAGTTACTACACTTTTCATGGTCATGGTAGTGACTGTAGGGAGGCCTGTAGGCTATGAAGGGCTCAGCCTCTGATTGCCTGAGTCACTGTCCGCTGCCCCTCATGGGTTTTATCTTAGTCTCTCTGTTGTTCTTCACAAACAATTTATGCATCTTCAGAGATGTAGTTACATATTCTAAATAAATGTTTTCAGACTGGTTAAACAAATTACAACATCTGATTTAGTTGAATGTTCAAATGTTTTTAAAAAATACATTTGTAAGGAAAAGGTTTCTATTTTACATATTAATGGAAATTAGATCCCGAGCTCCTGTCATACTGATGAAAATTCAGCTTCAATATTTTTCCTAGCTCACCTCTGAAGATTTATCTCTCTGTGTCTCTCTCTGTTACTGATGCTTCCTTCTTCCACAAATATATCCAGTTAGAAAAGCTATCACATTGGTATACTATGGGCAGACATATATTTGCAATGTCAACAAAGGTGTGAAAGAGCTGCCACAATTTTCAGCATTCTTAAGAGGGAAAAAATTAAATCAGTGGATGCTATTTGTAAGACTAAAAATGTAGCCCTCTGACAATAATTGGTATCATTGGGATTCTACAAGAAGATAGGGGGATTATCTGCTACTTTAGTTATTGCAGGTACACTGCTGAGTACATCACTGAAGAACAGAAAAAAGCATTGTCATTAGTTCATAGCTCTCAGCAATCACCTCTTATCTGGCTTTTGCTTAATGCTCTCTTTATTTATTTGACGGTGTGCTGTGTGTGCAACAATCAAATGACTACAACCGATGCTTAAAATTAAATGCAGGGTTTCAGTAGAAGTTTGACCTTGTTCTATGCCATGGTGGAGAATTCTAGTCATGTATACAGAATATTCCTGTAACAGGCAAATACAGGATGTGATTTGTCAGACCTGATCTCATATTAGTATCCTTGCTAGAATGCAGTGCTGGCTTTAGTGCTGATTACATGGCCCAAGGACAGGATACTAGGTAGAGGATGGTGTGTGGTGGTTTTGGTTGAAGTAGATATTTTGTGACCGTGTCTTCTTTAACACCTATGTCACAACTTCCTGTGATTTTGGAGCAACACCAAAAGATGCCTTATGTCTGTTAAAGAAATCTAGTCATTAAAAATTGATACTGTCATCAGTAAGTGATTTTTATTTTTACAGGTATTATTATTTTATGGAATGTATTTAATTTATAGAGTTGAGTCATTGGAAATAAAAATATGTTACAAGATTGGTTGAGGAAGGGAGAGAATAGTGGAGAGCTCTGAAAGATTTTGTCTGGCATTATTTTTAGAATCAACACTAAAATGAGATGTAAGAAAGATATTTCTAACTCATTAAATACAAGCTGCTGTAAGGATTATGAAATATTTTTGCAAGCTGAACTGCTTAACAAAATAGTTACATCTTCACTGCATAAAAATATGTTTCCTTTGAGAGAGCCAATTGAACACAGTTATCCAAGTATAAAATCCTACTGAAGAAAAACATGGAGGTGAATTTTCATCTTAGTCTCATTTGTTAAGATTGGCATGTCTCCTGCCTTTACTAGTTGCATGAAATAGTAATGTGTTCTTCATCTAATGAGTGGGATTAAATAGGATGATTTGTATTATCCAATGTGAGTGCATGTTTTGCAACAGTGTTTAATTTGAAACCTTCCAGAAGTAATGTAACTAGTTACAGGAGCACACGATGTTATCTAAATGAAAAAAACCCTACCAAACCTTGTGTTATTCTTTACGATAAAAAATTAGGGAAAATTCAATTGAATTTCCACAATAGTAATTTACTGAAAAATCTATTACATCTTAAAGTCAGTCAACATTCAACTGTTGACCAAATGTGAACTATATTCCAGCAGCTAATGGTCTCATGTCACTTACAAACAAGGTGTTTCATCAAGCTTTCTGTTTAGGAGCTAGGTCTAAGGTCAAATAGCATATCTTTCAGGGTTTCACCTTTGTAGAGAAAAATTAGTTATAAACATCCTTAAACAGATCCTGTTTAAGAAGCAAAATCAATTAAAGCTGATAAGGATGAGACTCTCATACTACTTTCACCACTTGTCTTGATTATCTCTACACATTTTTATGAAAAGCTTAGATTTGTAGCATGCGGTCTCCAAGGGGGGTCATAGGAAGGCTACCCAGGGATGAAAAGAGTGATGAATGAAGGAAATTAATTTTATAATTTCCCTGTATGGAGCAAATTATGGCATAACTCTCTGGTTTGGAATGGCTCAATAACACAGAAAAAGATGAGAATGTGGTACTGTCTGTGTGATTACAATTGTGATATAAAGGACAACTATTGTCTTGGTAGAGTTCCTCTACCTGAGATGTAGAAATTAATGCTTTCCTTGACATGGTGTAGTACTGAGGTTTTCTTGCTTTAAAATAGTTTTATATTGCTGTTGTCTTTGAAATTCTTTTCTGTGTTCCCTTTGATTCATCTTTGACTTTATGACCTTAATGGCAAGCTCCCATCTTGCTAATTTGAAACACTATTTTCTGGGAAAAAGGATTGATTTCTGGAAGAGGGGTGGTGAGGGGGAGCAACATGGACATTCAAGGTTTTTGCATTTAAATAATAATGTGTTTTCATTTGTGTACATCTGTATTTGTTTATGTCTAGCTCAGTTACTGAATTAACATATCCAATATTTGATCTAAATAAATTAATAAAATTTGTTACTGAAGTAAATGTAGCTTATATCAATTTGTCCTAGTTTGAGCTATTATTTTATTTGCATTGCCCTTCCTTTGACCCAGTTTATGCTTTTTAGCCACAATAAGGACAGCTCATTTAACCTTTTTAGTCTCCTTTTTTCTCCCACTCCTTTTGTAGATTTTTTTGTCTCAATTCTTTGTCTGTTTTTGTTTTCTTTAGACATTCAGCCCAGTTCAGGGATTAAGGGTTCTTTTATTATTGTTGTTCTACCATTCACATTATTGTTAAAATTACACACATTTTCCTACATTTTCCTACATTCCTAACATTATTCCTGTTCTTCAATAGCATATGCTCATTTATGCAGCTAAGACAATAATTGCCCCACATCCTTGGTAGACTATCCAGACAAGCAAAATCTGGTCTTGCAGTTTTCCTGTGTTATTCATACCACCAAGTGGTTGGTTGTTCAGAATGTAATTTAGTATAATAAATTTTCTGGGTCTTACAGATCAAGGAGATTTTTAATTATGAAATACAAGGTTATACATGGACTCATCTCTCAGAGGAATGTTAAACCTCACTAACTTATTTAAATTCCCTTAGAAGCTATTAAACCTATGAACAGGATTAAGCAGTAGCTCTTCAATTACCAGCATATATTACAAACAATTTTTTTATTGCTTTCTCCTGAATAGTAATCCCTTCTTTAGCTATGTCTTTACAAAAAGGCAGGAATCTCGTTCTCCTTTGCCTTTCTCCATTAGGTTTATGAAATGCCAGAGTGGACATTCACCAGTGCTGCCACTGCCCTCACCACTACCGGTCCAAAGCTGTCTGATAATCCCCATACTTCCTTTACAGCTTTAGCTGCACAGCAGATTTCTTCTAGTCACTTAAGTGTAACTGACTGTTGGACTCTTGAATTCAAATCAGACACCATTTCTTTTCCCATGAGAAAGGAGGTGGCTGGGATATGAATGCAATGCTTAGCCTGAGGTTGAATTTGCTTTCTTTGCTTTAGCACTGGTCTGGATTTCTGAACTTAAGTAGGTGCTAGTATCTGAGAGGGAACCATTCTTCCTTACTATTCATGACTTATCACAGTGAAGCTAGTGGAAATACCAGCATTCACAATCAAAAAAGCATCCTTTGAGAGCTTGTTGTTCTTCCTTGCTGGGTTATGCTTATTCCCATTGATGGTTTCTCATTTCTTCAAAAGTTACATCCACTGCTCCTTCAGTTCCTCTCCAGCTTCTCTCAGGCAACTCTAGTTTCAGCCCTGACAGCTGCATGCAAGGCTCTGCTCAGCTCTGCTAATCTCTGCTAAAGGGTAAATGCACACAGGAGGGGCAAATGTGAGGCTATTGAGAAAGGGATGATCCTATTTGATCCCTGAGCTCTTCTGGCAGAGAAGAGTTCCCCATGTTTGATTTCAAAAGGGAAATCCTCAAATACAGTATAGTTGTTATATATGTTGCCATTAAAATATTTTGTGTAATTCACTGATATTGTTAATTGAAAACATGTATTTGACGGACCTGAGTATCACTAGTAACCTACTGCAATGTAATACCCCAAAAAGTGCTGTCAGTTTTCCTGCAATTGCAGAAGTCTAGCTGTGGTAGTTTAAGACAAACAGCCCTTGGCTAAGAGCTTCCATCTCTCTGGTAGAAGCAGCTGAAGTAATATGTACCCAGTTTTCATCTGCTCCAATTCAGACCCTGCAGTGGCTGCGTGGTTGCACTGACCTCATTTCAGGTGGCAACGTGCTCTAGATGCTGGAGGTGACTGAGGCACCGATGTGATCCCTTCTGCAACTGCTGCAAGGAAATTGTAGCTGCAGCTGGAGCCTCCAGAACTTACAGTGCACAGTTTATAATTGGGACCTATCAAAGTAGGAGTCAGAGGTCTGTGCAGTACCCATTCAAGTCACTACTGTCATTCTTATCTTGTGCTTTTAAGATTGTTATGGATTAATGTATGTGACATGCTGAATGAAGTGTGAATATACTCAACCCAAATTTGACCTTCCCATTACATATTATTGGATGCCTTAGCTATTTTAGTATTCTTTGTATCAGCTTCTGAAGCTGTCAACATAGTTTATGATCTGAGTTGTCTTTTCAGTCCATATGCACATACAAATGTATATATATACACATACATATGTATACGTAGATAAAGGCAGATGCAAATACCTGGTTAGAATATAAATGGCATTGTAACTTGATGACAGAAGGAGAATAATAGGCAGAATACTTGTAATTCCTTTTGCCCAGTGAAGGCTATGTAAAATTGCTTTTCAGGGACTTATGGTGGAATGATTAGCAGCAATACAGTGCAGTGGGAGGTCGCAGAGGTTGAGCCGTCTCCCAGCAATCACTCAGTCTCGAAGGAAATCTAAACGAGTTGAGTACTAATGCTTCAAAAATCTCTTGGCTGGCCACCTGTCTGGGAAAGGGTAAGAACTGGTACTTGTCTGAGATTGGCATGAAAATAGAATTGAGAACCCAGTGTTATGCTCTTAAAAGGAGGAGAAAGCAAATGTTGAATCACGGGCAAGGCAGAATTAAATTTACTTGTCTAAAATTCCAATTCCTTTAAAACATATTTTGGTTATGGAAAAAGGAAGATGGTAGTGGGAATTGATTAAAACAGCAGCAGCCCACCAAACACCCACATATCTTTAAAGCAAGGGAATCAAAAAGAAAGAAACCCTCAGAAGACAGTGGAGTCATGCAGTATCAAATGTTGTATCACCTACTTTGGCTTGGCTCCCAGTGAAATCCCTCATGGTTTGGCTACATCACAAGCACAACACCAGGGAAAATACCTTGAAGTGCCTCCGCTGAGGTCACTCAAAGAGCAGTGAGGTTAGATGTAAAAATGTGTACTAGAGGAAAATTACCTCAAGAATCCTACAACAGGGTTTTTTTAAAATGTTGTGGGTTTTAAGGGGACAAATCTCATGGATCTTTAATCTCTCATTTGCAGTCCTCTTGGCAGCCTCAGGAAACATGGTGGAGGTGTTTCTTTGCCAAAGAAGAGTTCCTAAGGCAAAGCAGAACAAAAACACTGGTGAAAGCACACTTTCAGAGACAGACATAATGCACTACCTCCCTGCATCTACTCAGCTATTTTACTGACAACAACAAAAAAAATCTAAAATTAAAAATAATGTAGCAATATTCCATAAGGCATGGAGCAGAGAGGATGGGATGTCTATGTGTGCAGTTGAACTCCAGTAATGGCTTGCTACCTGTAGGGGAACGATAAAATGCTGAATTAGGATTTGACTTCCGGGACATGAAGCTTTTCCCTTAAGAGACCAGAAGAAGAAGGCTTTGCCCTTAAGCAAAATGGAAGAGGAGGTGATGGAGGACCTGACAAGGCTGGAAGGAGAACTGATTGGAATGTAAACAATGGAAAGATCCAGATGTAAACAAGGGAAAGAATTAGATAGAAAATAGTGTGTTGTTTTTAGTTAATAGCTAATAAAAAGTTTTGTAGATGACATATTCACAGTAGTAAAAGACTATAAAAGGAGTTGTAAAAGAGCAATAAAATTATTCTTCTTTACCACCTATCAGAGTTTGCTCTTTGATCCCACCGCAACAGCTACCTTCAAAGGGAGGAGTCTTGCTCCTGTTTCTTCTCTCCCATTTGCAGGGTCACAACCTTGCAGGAGATTGACTTCAGTGGTCTCTTTTAGGACTTGATCTAACTCATTAAGACAGTAAAAAACAGTTCAGGGGTTTTTTAGTAGTTTTTAGACATCCTAGTAAGTCAAATTGGCTTGGAGGAAGGAGGGGAGAGAGGTTTAGGCATTGGACCAGATGCTCTTCAGAGGTCCCTTCCAACCATTCTGTGATTCTGGGAGGGAGAGGATAATTTTATGCAGAAGGTGTGTTTGGGTGTAAGGATGGGAGGCACAAACTATGGGAGGGGGGTAGAGAAGGACTTTTTATTTCAGCAGCAGTGAGCTGGTATGTGGGCTTCTCCTGTTTCTTGAAATGGTACTTAATGAAAATGTGTATCCTCACACCTCCTTGCTATTCCACTTCCGTGTCCCTGTTTGTATAACTGTCAGCTGCAACTGGAGGCTCTTCACAGCACAGATCTTGTTACTCAGTCTGTCTGTAAACTGCCTACCATGGTGCTGGGGCTACAGAACTATTTACGAACAGTAATAATATACCTGTCACACACTCCAGTAAGTGCTTGTTTTATCTTCTGCATGATTTGAAGTGGGTTTTTTTTGTAGTGTGTTATTAAAACTTGCCTTTTTTTGGCCTGTAGCTGCACTTTGAAATAGTTGAGATTTTTATACAATGTTATTTTAGTCCTTATTTATGTTATAACTATTAAATATTTCCTCATAGCTTCTGCGTCTCAACATACAAAGAGAATTTTTCCATTTTGCAGTGGTTGGCAGAAAGCTGACCTCTATACATTGACCACGTTGTCTTGGGTATCTGAATTCAATAACACTGAATTTCAAAGTGAATTTGTTCATTTCCTTTCCCTCTCCCACCTTCAAAATTGTGCTGCCAGTGTTTTACCATAAATGCCTTCTGATCGGCAAGGTGACCTGCCTCACTTTCATCTAGTCACTTGAACCAATTGAGCCTCCGTTTACTCTTTGCTAGATCTGAATATTGTAAGGTACTTGAAGAAAAGGCACACTGCATAATGCATAGCAAACTTTTATGATCTGTTATCCCTGGCCTGCCCTAGAAACTTTGCTGAATTTGTGAGATTCTCTTGCTGTCTTTACTGCAGTGAGCAGTAAGGTTCTTTATTGTCTGCCTTCTGTCACGTAGTAAAGAGAGTTCAGAATGCATTTTCCTGCCCCATGCTGAGAGATTTTAGGTACAGAATTAATAACTATCCTAAAAACCTTCCTGGACAGTATTTGTCCAGCACTGCCTTAAGTCTTGAAAGCTATTGCAGTGCAAATCAAGGCACATTCCTCTTGCCATCCACCTCCAACCCTTCCCTCCTCCCCACTCCCTCCCCCACCCCCCAAAAAAAACCAAAAAAGGTTAGAGAGGAGGGAAGTAAGAATTAAGTAATATCTTCATCCTGTCCTCACATCCTTAAGGAAGGAGGACTGTGAGATATGAAAAGAAAGATCAGCTGAGGTTGGCATCCTATCTGTGGACTCAGGGGGTATGCCTTACTCTTTGGTTACAACCTGTTTCTTCAAATGTACATGTCCTATATTTGTAGTGGTAAGAACAAAGCGACAGTAGTCCACCAAGTCTTCCCTAGAGACAATACTAGTGGTGATGTGTTCCTGTATCCCATCCTCTTGCCTTTCTTTACACCTCTCCTTTGGTGCTAATATCCTAACATCAGAGCCAAGGTGATTTTAACTGCTGGTTCTCATAGAAAGAAAGAACAAGAGGAAAAGAAACCCTGGCACACGTTAAGTAACTGGTGACCTGAGACAGCATGCACAGCATGGAATGCTTTTATTAAGTATACATACAACCATTCTTACTTTATCTAAGAGTAACATCTGTAAAGACTTATGAAAACATTAAAAGCTGACTAGAAAAAAACCATAGGAAATTTTCCTTTCTCCTGCCTTCTCAGTAGTCTACAGGACTGCATGAGTAGTGCCTAGATTGAAGCCCTTAAGACAATAGCAAAATGGGACCAATGTGTACAACAAAACACAGCTAATACTGAAAACATACTTTCTTTAACAAAAAAGAAGGGCATCTGTTTGTACAGTTACTTGCATACCAGCTCTCAGTAGTGTTGTACATTTCATCAACATGACTTTTTGTACAAACGCTCCACATAAAGCCACGATCACATTACTAACTTGGGAGTTGAACTGTGTATCAAGGTAGCAAAGGCTGATGTGGAGCTGATGGACTTTCTGAGCTATGCCCTGAGCCAGAAGTCCTTGGGGAGTGGTGTAAATATGTTCCCTGCAGGCATGCCTGGCTGAATACATGTACAAAAGAGCTCATTAGATACTGGGAGTAAGATGCAAATAGCCAGGGCTACATGAGAGGAAAGCGAAATGTCTAGTTGTGAAGAGAGAGGCAGAGAAAGTACTCCCCCTAAGGGTGCTCCCAAAACACTCTGTTTAAGTATTCAACCAATGGTGGATCTGTGCTGCAGTGGAGGAGTGACTGTTGTACACCTAGCTTTGCAGCCAATAGCGTTTCATTGTTAAAGGGGCTGATGATTGCTGTGGTAGCAGCATGGGCCTCTAAATATAAGCCTATGGAAATATTTGGATATATGAAGGGAGACACAGGAGAAAGCCTGTGAAGCTGAATCCTCACTGAAGTTATTGACTGAACAAACCAGTTCAAAATTAGCCTGGGTATATCTGCAGCTTGCAGTCAGACCTTCCAGTGTCTGTAATGCCTGATGGTACAAAACTCTGAAGCATGAGTGCCTAGTGAAACTGCCCACAGGAGTACAGATCTTAGTTAAGGGGAAAAATTTGATTAAAAAGTACAAATAAAGTGTAAACAAGAGACGATTAATAAAGGAGAATTATTAAAATGAAAAAAAATCCATCTACAAAATGGAACAAAATAACACCGACATGTACAAGTGCAGCAATAGCTCTTATGTGTCCTCATTTGTTGAAATGAAAAGGGCTATGCATCAGAACATGTTGGTAGCTGACATGTAATTGTCTCCTGCCATAAGCCAATGCATATGCAATAAGCAAAACTTGGAGGTTTTGTAGTTGTTTGTTTTTAAATGGCTTTGTTCTGTTCTCTCAGTCAATGAATAATGTGTTGGAGTGAAGATATACTGAATAAAGTGGAATAATGGCAAGCCGTAAATTATTTTTATAAAAGCAACAGCTCAGCTTCCCAGTGTAAATTCCACCTCTGCCCCTAGGGCTGGGACTTTTGTAAGCTAGATGTGCCCAAATGCCTCCTACCTACCCATAGGAACCACAAGGACAGGGACACAAGGGGAATGTGGCTCTTAACCACTTCCAGCAGATACCATACTTCTGGTCTATTACACAGTTTCTATTATGTTATGGTCTCTTAAAACTTTGTATTGCTCATTAATATTTAGATGAGGAGCAACTTATGCTGCTAACAAGTATATTTCTGCAATGAAAAATAACAACTGAATGTATTTTTTAATCTGGTATAAATGCTAATTTGATTTTACACACAATTTTTAGGTGTAAATGCTAATTTGGTTTAGAAAAACCCAGCTAGTAGCAGGATAAAGCAGGTGTTTTGAGCAGCTCAGAGCACTTCCTATAAGTGCTTGTAAACATGTCTTCAGGAGGTATGCAGCCTTCTTAGAAATGACATCAGAGCTCTGATGAATTAACATTGTCTTTTGCACTGACAGAACGACACTTGTGAGTGGTATCCAGAAGAATGATAAGTGTAATAGAAGTAGGTCAGCTTGGCAAATAAATAGCCTGACTTACCCACAGGCCTTGATTTGCTGGCATTTTGAGATTCTGGGCCAGCTTTATACCAAATCTGCTCATCCCATATCATATTTAATCCACACCCTTTTTTGTAGCTTGTCAAAGATTTATTTGATATACTGTGTGTATAAAACCTAATATTCCAGTGCTGAATTTTTTTAGTAGCTAGTTTAACTTGATTCACTGTGACATTCCTATGTGTAATGACATCTTAGCTACCAGTTTCACATCATTTATTATGATATTGCTCTGTACTGTGACAACAGGCCTAAATTAAAACTTGTTTTAAAATGTATAAACTGACATTTCTCAGGGTCATTTATTTAATGAATTAATAGATATTGCAGGCATGAATGAAATATCACTCCAGCTTCTGTGTTTTGCTATCAATATTTTTTGAGCAATAGCTGTTGGATAAACAGAAACAAAAATTGATGTGAGAACCTCTTTTTCTTTTTCCTACCACCCCAAACTGATGTTTCAAAAGCATCAAGAGCTGTGAAAATATTTTTTTATCTTTCATTGAAGAATTCTACTGAATGTGACCTTACATCATCCACTTAAGCAAATGGCTATAAAGAGTGTTCCAAAAGTCTTTCCACAGGAATTTAAGCAGATACAGGCTTAGGAATTTAATCTAAATTGCTTAGGATTAACTACAAAAAACAATCATGGTCATTTTATCCAGTGAATAATGGATTTCCTTAATCTGATTTGAAAACTGGATGCAACAGCAGTACTTGCTATATTTTTACATATGGCAAAAATGGACTGTAAGGAAAAGTGCTCTGCTCGTGTGATTTCACCTTTGCTATGTTGGTTTCACAGTTTACTGTATTATTTTGGGCACACATTTGTTTAATAGAAACAACAGCTTCCTTCTCCCTTTATATTTCAGCAGTACAGGTATCTGACAGCTCTTTGCTCCTTTTTTGCAAAGGGTCATGCATTTGGTTTGTTAGCAGATGGTCTTTTTTCTCTACAGTGCTAATCAAACTTTGATACATTTGGATTTGCAGGAGGGAAAAGCTGACAAGGCTGACTGAGCGCATCTGCTTAGCTGTTTCTTGCAGTTCCTGAGAAATGACTCAATATTCACTTAGGGCTGAAATGCTGGAACTGGAGAGTCAATATGGTGGCAAAAACGTCAGTTTCTGTAATCAACTAGAGCACAGTGGCTGCTCACGCATCTCAAAATAACACTCTGGTTGATGGCACCAACCCCTTCTAATCGATGAATTGCAACATTACTATTTAGCAGCAGCTGAGTAACATCCTGTTTGTGAAAACCCCATGTAACCAAGGAATTCCACTTGGTTTTTCTGAAGTGGGCTATTTTATAAACAAGGCAGTCTCAGGTCTTGTTCTTTAAACCTTGTGTGTCTCTTCAGACAGAGTTTTGACAAGCGTGGAAGTTCTACATCTAGAGGGCTTTTAGATTTGAGGGTGAAATCCAACTCTTAATGCAGGACTCGACTCAGCAAGAACTGTCAGGAAGGCTGCTCCAGTGGTCTTTCACAAATGCAGGGTTTTTCGTCTTCTTTTTTTTTTTTTTTAAAAAAAAAAACTTCCCCATGGAAGGGGGAAAAAAAGTATATCTTAGCTTTCTGCTAGGCTCTGCTTGGTGCCCATGTCAGTAATGTATATGGTGTCTGAGCTGCTACCAGCAGCTCTCTCTTTTGCTGGCTGGACTCCTCACTGCATCCTGATGTTGTGCTTCTGCTTACTTATACTGGGGAAAACCAACCTTTTATCTTTTCACTTATTTTCCTTTCCTTTCTCTGTACCAACACGCGAGAGACAATGAGTCCCAAGTATAAGTGTACAGAAAAGTGTTACGCAGCTCTAGCTTTTCACTTCTGGAAACAGAAATTCAGACTAGTCTGTGGTAAAATTTAATGAATGATCTCTTCAGTGGCCATGTTCTTACCTAGCACTACTTGATGTAAATGCACATCCTTCCACAGGGAAGGTCAACACTGTGATAGGGAAGCTCATCTCAGTTTAGCATTGAAAAATAGTTTGAGAACAGCACTGAAAACAGTTCCCTTTGTCCCTGTGGGGCATCCATCAGTTGAGGCTTCCTTGGCATATCTTTTGTGACTGTTCCAGAAAAGAGGCTTGTACGAGGACATATGTTAAGAAATAATACCTATTCTTTTGTTAACTGAAGACTCATATAACTTCCAAGAGCAGAGCATTTCTTGCTCTTTTTCATCTCTAGATTCAGCCCTGCAAGTGAGTAGCTCTGCTTACAAAGTTTTTTGAACGTTTTAATGACCAGGGAATGTTTTAATGCTCTAATGATTAGAGAGAACATATGAAGAATGTGAACAGACGAGGCAAAACATTGAAAGACTGAAGCAGATGATACAAAACAACAGCATCTGAATGTATGATGGGTGTAAAGGGTCTCTTCTTTCCAGTGAAAGGACCTCAAAGTCATTCATATGCCTTGGAATGGGTTCATCCTAAATAAATATTTCATTGTGTTCAAACTGATCTCTCTAAATTAGAAATTTAAAAATAAATTTATATGGGCAACACCAGGCAACAAAGCTTTGTTTTTAAATCGGGGAAGTTAACTGTATAATGCTGGAGTGTACTGTTTGTTGGATTTAGGAAACTGGAATTTGGCTGGTTTACTTGGTGCTCTTTAATGTTCCCTACAAATGGGTAACCTGTCTACCTGAAAAAGAGGATGCATTTTGCAGGACAGAAAAATTCAATGAGCATCCTCTACATATTGCAAAGTATTCTTGAAATAACAATACTAAAGAAAGGTGGTAACAGGACTGGATTGCTGTTTGTCTCTGACTATACAGACCATACTTAGTCAACGGTCTCAAATCTGCAGTTTTTACCGGAAGTTTTTCTAGAATATGAGGAGAAGGCAAGGAAGACTGACTTTAGGGACACTTTTTTGTGTTCCTTGCTTAACTAGTGTTTTTGAGAAAGATGTGAGGAACATTTAGTTACTTTGGGTTGTGGTTAAAAATAAAAGGCAATATTGGCAAGACTCGCCCACTGCCATTGGCTTGGGCAGCTACCTACTGTCTGGAGTTAGTATCTCCATTTCAATATCAAGTCCTCCTAACATCCTAAAATTCATTTAATATACTGTACTCTTTATTTGGTAGAGATTGATTCTGCAACAACTTAAGATAAATAAGATGTTCTTCACTTCTTATTATATACACATTTCAATAATATATTTTTATTGGACTGATACATTTTACCTAATACTACAATATTTGTTTTTTTTACTTGAAGTGGTATAGAGAAAATCAGTTAAATGGAAAAAACTCTTACTGTTTCAGGCAATATATTTTCTGTATTTCACAGTAGTACCATTATTTAAGCTGACATTTTTTGGAAGATATTGTACTTTAATCCCTCACCACTAATCAGAGATTCAGGAGCTCTGTATCTGCAAGGGAGAATAATCCTTTCTGTAAATTGTATTTGTGGTCTTTCTCTTTTATCACTTACAACATATCACTTTGTGTCATAAAATGTCATGAAAAAATCCAACTTTCCTTATAGTGATTGTACACATTGCTGGATCTAAAGCTACAGGATTTGGGTTATGGAATAGCCCAATAGTATCACTGGAAAGATATAAGTAATTTTGCTTTTTTTGCTAGCATGAAATATAAAAGATGAAGTTAGGGGACAGAGGTGAAGCAGCTGTGTTATGTGGAACCTGTAGCAAGCCAGTGTTCCCTTGCTGTTTGAATTCAAACATTTCATCATTTGACTGTTATACATCAATGGTGACACATCATTTTCCATGATATACTGTTTTTTTAATATAAGCTATAGTATCTGCATTGGGCTGACAGATATGAGCTAATTTTATGAGGCATGTATAACTCTCCTTCCTGATAAATATCCAGACTGATCCATATTTCCTAAATTGAGAAAATCAGAAAGTTCACAGATCAAAAAAACAATGGAAGTTTGAGCAAAATGGACTTTTCTTGTTGAAGTACAACAAACAATGGCAAGATATGTCACATCACTGTAGAATTGTGCTGTACAGTGAGAGTCCCTTAGAAGATGTAAGACTGATGTTTTTTCCTTCTCAGAGCATTATTTATGGATAATGATGTCATGCATAACTGGTTCTCTCTGCAGTTGTAGTTTATTCTAGAGACCTTCTTTAAGTCAGACTAAATCCATATGCAGAGCTGTACTGTTTGTTGTCTAAACAGCTATTGTTCAACCACAGATGTGACTGCATATGAGGGCCTGGGAAATGATTTAGTTTTGTTTAGTCTTTTGCGCACAGAATTGTAGGAAGAACAATAAGAGTGCAACACCTACAGGTGAATTTCTTAAAAGTTATTGAAAGAAAGTTGCCCCACATCTAAGAGATGTGGTCTTTAAATAGCAAAGGAGAAATGGGATGGGAAAGACCATCCATCCTCCTCCTTTATAGCAGCTTAACATGGATGCTCTGTTATGTACAAGCTTACACAGCAAGCACTGGGTGTGAGTAATGCCTTTCTTTAGCAAAGCAAATCCTGTTGTAACACGTTTGCTCTTACTGTGGGTTAGTAGAAATTTCCTTGGTTAACTTCAGATTTGGACCATAGTTTTGCTTTTTCTGCTGTGGGGGTGGAAGACACAACAGTGCCTGTGATCTTTCCTGGCATATTCCTGTAGCAAATGTCTGTTTGTGGTCTATTAAAAATTTTATATTTGTTTTTGGGTGATGGAAAGTGTTATGGGTATGAAACAGGTTCTCCATAGCCTGTCAGTAATAAAACTCACTTCCATGCGTGTGATTTTGGAGGACTGAGCTTGATGACCCAGGTCTCCGATGTTCCTTTCCTTTAGATTAATGAACACCATAACAAATAGAAGGGGTATACATGGATAGCTCACAGTGAGTCTGCTACAGAAACTGTTTATAAAGTCCCTCTATAAAGAGAAGAAAGACTTGGGAAGTACATTTCTGAATGCTTATCTTTAAATAATGTTGCTGGGACTTTTGAAATGTAAGATTAAACTCGTGATGTATTACTTGGTCATGTTTTAGTAGTTGAAGATTTCCTTAGCTCTCAACTAGTATGTAAGCTGGAAATAAATGATCTTAGAATCACCTGCACTGTCACAGTTTACTCACAATTCCAGCTGATGTCAAAATCTGAAATGACGCTACCTCCTCACATCTCACCCACTGGGGCAATTTGGGGCAATAACATAAATCGTCTATGTGTATTATGCATGCTCATACCTTTGACAAATCTATAAACTCTATGTATCTGTGCATGTGAACTCATATTTGTTGATATGGCAAAAGTCCTAGGCCAAATGCAGTCCAGTTTCATACCTGTTGTAAGAACATGTCACATCCAAGCATTTCAGTGCTAAAAATTCTCCTGGAGTCTAATAGAATACTAGCATTTTAAGAACTTTAGAGGCCATTCTGAGATAGGATGAGAAGAAAAAGTGAGCCTTAAAAGAACACCTACTCCTAGCTTTTCAGAAGGCATTGACCCAATAGTCTGAAGACTCATGTTCCTTCTTGGAGGTGGAAACCATAGCCTTTGGTTTATGAGGAAAGTATGAGACCGTATTTGTTAGAATACAGTCATCTATACAACAATAACCTTCTGAATGCAAGTGGGGTGCAGCAGTCTTAAAGGGCATGGAAATAACCCATATACCCTCAACTTTGCTGAAGAAACATCTTGTATAAACAAGAACTAGCCTAAAAAAAATTGCCCTTGTAACTCTCTGTAAAGAAATTATGTTGCCTCTATTTAACAGATGCAGGGAACTGATATGAAGCCTCATGCAGGAAAATGCTAAAGCAAGTACCTATCTTTAAGCAGCTTTCTGAGCTTATCTTTCAAGAGCTTAGACTGTAATTGACTGAAAATCTATAGCATTGTTTCCTGTTGAAGCACACTTCCTGATCACTGTCATACACCATAATCACAGGACTTTCCTATCTTACAAGGAAATTGGTTGTCTCCATATCTGCAGTTAATTACCATAGCCTGACTAATCCTGAAGTATATAGAGCCAAAAGTGAAGTGGGCATGAAGATCAACAAATAAAACATTTATGAAGTGTAATTCAGAGCATGTGCCATTGTATCTGTAATACCTCCAGTATTTGAACAGGATCTTAGATCAGAATTTCAGAGATTGTGTGAGAAAATCCAGGAGGATTAAGACAAAACGTGTTGTCTGTTCAGTTCTGTATCAAACATCTTTTCAGAGCAACACAGAGAAAAAAAATATTTTTTTATTGAGACATCAACGTATCAAGCAAACTATAACTTTGAGGGTCAGGAAAACATTGCCTTATCTGGACTATGGCAGCTGCATATATGTTTTATTGTTTCTGATATTAAATTGGAAGCTATGTGGAAGGATAAAAGTGGTCTTATGTAAAAGGGTTCGAGACACTGGTCTGCTCAATGAGCTTGTTTTTCACAGTAACACCTCTCATAAATTTTCAAAAAGGCAAACGCTGTAAATTATCTGTAGTATAGTGTACATGGATTTATAACAAAACATTTTGAAACTTTGAGGAACATGCTACAACTAAACCCACAATGAATGTATTTATGATCATGAATATGTAATCAGCAGCTGAAATGGGACTTCAAGAGTACTGTTGTGAAGGTTTAAGAGCATTGTTGTCACCTAAAAATATATGTATCTTTCTAGACAAATCTTTCATTCCAGTATTTGGCTTTGAAGTGCTGTGGGCTGGGAGGGAGGCAGCAATTGTGTATGATTGACAACAGAGTCTGCTATTGCCCAGAGGCATAGTGTAAAGAAAGAGCGGATCTGAAAAGCAATAACTAAAAGAACTCACTAGCAATAAGGATCAACTACCTAAAACGGCTTTTCTTACCCCTCTTCACGTAAGTGATTGGGGCAATGGGATGGCTTTCCTCTGTTAATTAGAGATTGTGAAGACCCTGTGTCTTAGAAAATTCACAGCTCTTAAGCAGTGAAACTGGAACGCAAACCAAGGGTCTTGTTGAGGCTTGTGCACACAAACCCACAGTGACAACATTTCTATTTAACAAGGATCACCTGCAGCTCAGGTCAGATGTGTCCTACTTTTAATTCCTTACCCTGATTTTATTCAGTTCCTTGGGTTATTAAGCAGTTATTCTCATCTTAATGCCTCAAGCTGGACATCCATAAAATACTGTGCTGTTCCTGACCAAATGGGAAAGCCCCAGCATAAGTGACCTCCCTGTTTTCTCCATCATAAATGTAAGGATGGAATCCAGTCCTTCCCTGCGCTGTCTCACCTTGAGATTGCCGCCTTTGCCTGGACCACCTTTCCTTGCTATCTCCATACCTCTATAGAACAGTAGGATAAAAGTCCTCTAGATTAAAGTCTCCAACAATTTGTGATATTGATTTATTTCCAAAACCGAGCAGGAAAAGTACTCCTGTCATCACATGGCTAAAGACTGATAAATTAGTACAGGATGGATTTTTCAGCCAGTCAAATGTAGGAGAAGGCATAGCTGGGGGATGTGTTAGCTTAGTGTGGGAGAGGAATCAAGGAGCACTTCTAAACTCCAGATTTGGAGGTTGGTTCAACCACAGTAAACTTCACAAGGCCTGAAGTGCTCCAGCATGTGTTTTTCTCTATCCACTGGCAAAACTTCCATCTTGTCCTTCAAACGGATGTTTTTCATCTATGACTTGATCTCACCTTGGCACCGATAGTGCTGTGTGAGGAGGAATAGTGTGAGCTATATTTGAATACTATAAGATCTAAAGTCCCTACCATCTGGTCCATTTCCCTCATGGTAATGTGTAACTCTGCTTGTACTTTCCAAGGCCATTCTGCATTTTATGTCCCATTCCCATATACACCTTTCTCATACAGAGTGTCTCACTGTAATAGGAGCAACTTATTTTGTATTGAATAATTTGATTACCTTTCTGCAGCTGTCACAGGCCATTTGGAGCATGACTTTTAAGAGGAGCAATGGCAGGATAATTCTTATGGCAGCTTTCTTACGGGATTCCACACCTTTGTCTGTTGGTTTGAGTTTGTACATTCTCCACTTGGCTGCATGCGTGTACGGCTTTTAGTATCCTTAGGCGCTACTTCAAGAAGATGTGTCTAGTTTTTAAATATATTAAATGTTTATGTATTTGTGCTGAAATTCTGCTTAATTCTCTGATTTTAACAGAATGACAGGAAAGTGCTTCCAGCTTTCAATTCAAGAGAACATTTTAGCATTTGATAAACTCTGTATACATGCTTACGTGTTAGCATGAACAGGAAAGAAAGCAAGCAGTTTCATGAAAGAGAAACATGCAAGAAAATGTCAATGGTGCAACTGGTGCTACTAATTCAGCTAATTGCTGTGTGCTTTGCTATTGATACAGAATGGAATACTGCCCCACTGATGTATATGAAAATGTAGATGTGTTGTGAGCTGGGCTTTGACTCATTCAAGTGAGTTACTGAGAATGATGTTTTTTTATCTTTGAACTCTGCATCTATGTGTTTATTTACCTTTTTTTCAGCAAGTATTCAGATTGTGTTCCTCGGTAATTCCTGATAATATTTGCTTACAAATATCTCTCTGATCCATGAATTAATTTGGATTATAACATTTATTTTCCTATAGCTCCAGATTCCTTACATGGTTCTTAGGAAAAATCTTTTCAAGACTTTTTCATAGTAATGACACTGAACATCTGTGTTTTAAACATTTTTATTAATGTGATCTTATCTAACAGAATTTAGGGTTTCCATGTCTTGTTTCTCAAAAAAAGGGGGGGAAACAAAGAGTATTGTGTTTTAGAAAGGATTCTTAAATTGAACTAAAAGGAATGTCTTAAAGAGCCTCTAAACTTTAATGGTATTTGTACTGCTACATTTTAATGTTTCAAAATTTTTAATTTTTCTTCACTTATTTTTGCTGTTACACTGTTACATTCTATATTATGCAAATCACTGTGTGCAGAGCTTACTAAGTGTAGAGGAGGAGACACAGAACGGTTATAAAGAGGGAGCTTAAGGGTATAGGGTACTTTTAGTCCTTATGTCAGTATCTCTGCTCCACCGAGCTTCCAGTGTGTTGTTCTGAGCTAAATGCAAAGTAGTAGCCTGTGCATTTTCCTGTTTTACAAACCAAGTTCAAGGGCTTGAGCTGCAAGCTTTTGCCTATCTGGAGGCAGCAGCAATGATTGCCTTTGTAACTGTGTTTTGGTTAAACTTCTAGAAGCTCTTTTAGCTTGATTCGATTTACTGCTACTTCTTTATTTCTCTATGTAAGGGTCCTTTAAGATGAATGAAAAGGCCCTTAGAAAAAACATTAACTGCAACGGATATTGCTGGTGAGTTCACTCCTGGCTGATGGTATGTACAGCTGAACTAAGCTAATGGCTCTTTGCTGCCAAAAAGGGCAGTCACATTCCCTCCCCAATGTCAACTCATTGACATCTCTTCTCTGAACCAGTTCAGCTTGCTGTCCCAGTAGGATATGGTTTCTCTCTCCTCTGGACAAATGAGTCTTCTGCTGTTTTAGTTAACTGCCTCAACTTGGCAACGGACAGTAGGTCCAATGAGTGCCTGAAACATCACTAGAAAAGTGGAAGCAGAACATGATTCAGGGAAGGGCAGGAGTCAGGTAATGGGGGAAATCGTGGCATGGAAAACTGTCTGGGAAGCCATTGGTTTATAGTAGGAGCATATTGAGTCCTGAACAGATGTAGCAGAGAGCTGACTTAAAGCTCTTTTACTCCTTTCCTTACTCAGCCTCCTCTATAGTGATGAAGTAAGAGATTAAGTTGTATGAAGATGTCTTGCCATCTTAGTCAGGGCTGATTCGGAAAAACACATCTGCTTCTTTAACCTCCTCCTTTCCACAGGAGAGTCCAGCCTTGCTCCATACCCTTCTCCTTGTGAAAAAAAAAAAAAAAAAAACCACAAAAAAACCAACAAACCAAACCTACCCTTATTTTAATCTCTTCCACAAATTGGAGCTTTGGCCACGAGGGTGTGTTTTAGGAGTTGGGAGTTGCAGTTTGCATATCCCTTGGGTCAGCAGCAGTGAGTATTTTGGGGTTTTTTTAGAGCTAGAATTCACAGTGGCTCCTTTGTTTCACTCTTATTTGTCTCTATTTTATGTTTTTATTTCCTGTTTTCCAATGCACATTATTGGGCTTTACTGGCATGACTTCCTTTCACATCAGTGAGAATTACAAAACTCAACCTGAGACCCTGAAAGTGCCTATAGAAATTACTTCTTTTATTGCACCCTATATGAAATATAGCAATAATGCCTTTTGAAGAAGTATTCTCTGACCTAGGGACTGGCTCTTGGCAAACAAATAATATTGTCTTATTTTCCTTCTTTTCTCCCTCCCCTTTTCTTTTTTTTCAAATATTTGAGAGAAACTAGGACTTTGAAAGAAACAGACAAATTTGAGCTCTCCAGGTCAGTCACTTTGTGCTTGGCTTCAGTGACTGTTCACTTGACTGGACAAGTAAAGAATGTAAAATCAAATTAAGAAATCCAGTATTATCTATATATCCTATTACATTTTTCATCATAGCAAAAGCTGTTATGACTAGTGGGAGTTGATGGGAAGATGCACTGCAGTCTGTGTTTCTCCTCTTTGTTGTTAGTGTCTGCATTCTCAGTGGTACACAAACATCATGATAGAAATTGCACAAAATATAATTTGTCAAAATAAAAGTTTTAAAAGTGGAGTCCTTTAATTTCCTTGGAATCAGAAGGTCAGAGAACCACTCTTAGTATCATCCACACGTTAAATAGAGAAGGATCTAATTAAATAAGTTGTCTATTGTCTATTTTATGGTGCACAGTACTCGTATCCCCTTTAAAGATAACCTGAAATGTTTGTCTTTATACTGCAAAACGTCAGAGAAATAATATAATTAAAGGAGGTTTGTATAATTGTGAACCATATGATCTAGAAATGGAAAAGCTGTTTGGACTACACCTAGATCTTGCCAAGATTGAATTTTCCAATTGGATTATTTTCCTCAGGGAATGTACTATAAACATTTCTGAAATTTATGTTGTGCTACTATAAAGCACATATTGTATCCATTTTATTCTCTAATCAAACCACTTTTAATTACCTGTGATCTAGAATCTTATTTGATTCTCTAACTTATGTTCCTGTAATTGTAAGCAAGTGATTTTCTCCTTAATCATTACACCTTAAAAACAAATACTTATCTTAATGTTCTCTGCTAATTTGGGTCTTTTTTGTTCTTTCTTTTTGTTTGTCTCTACTTCAGAGTCTTTAAATTATGCATGGCAATGAATATCTAATCACTTTGCTCATGGCTGAAATACTTACTGGCCAATCTGGGTCTCCCTGGCTGGTGCATCCCTGATGAGGTATGAAAACAGGAGCTTTTCCCAACCAGGCTGCAATACTGTTTCAAGAAGTCAAGTTGAACGCAAGTTCAACAGAGTGTCAGCAGGTTCAGTGGGTGATTGACAGACAAAGGAAAAGTAGCAGGTTATCAGCTGAAGACCTTTATCTACCAGTAATAATGTTTTCCTAACTGGCTTGATTCCGTTGTCTTCTTGGGCAGTATTTATCGCCAGCTATTAAAAGGTTCTTCTTCCTTTCGATTCTGAGGTGCAATGTCTTTTAGATAACAGTCAACACCTGCATTTCCTTCCTCTAGCTTCCTCATTATGTTGAGTTCTAAATGTCTATAAATTACTGTCAATGTTATTTCTTCCTGGTATTTCTTCTCCTTAAACTATACAAATAATTTGGTGTCTACTTTCATTTGCCAGTGACATTTCACTTGACTATCTCCTCAGTACATTTATGACATTCTAACCTGTTCCAGTTTCCTCCATATTAATATCTCTGTTCTCTCTTACGTTTACATCCGTATTCTATCTAACACCTGCTAAAAGCATGCAATTGAGGTGGTAGTTTCACACGTGTCAGATAATTGAATTAGCTGTGTTTAGAAATATGATATCCACTTAGAAATAGACTGGATTCTGATTTCATAAACTGATATATTTTGATTGCATTTTATTAGTTAGTTTCTGAGGCTGATATGTCAACCAGATTAAACTGTGCTTTTTTTTTCCCTTTAAAGAAAATGAACATTAATGCTTTTCTCTCTTCTGATGGATTCTCATACCCCTTGTCTATTCCTTTTTAAGAAAAAAAATATTTGTAACCTACTGATGTAATATCTTTTTGTATACCTAGGAGTTGTTTATATCTGAAAAAAATAGTAATACTGGTTTTAGGACAAGCTCTGGGGTTTAAGGGATATTTTGAAAATGGGTCAGAACTATTTGCTTAGCCAGTTTGCTTTTCACATGCAGTGGGGAGAAAGCTTGAAAATAACTATCCCACTGGCATGTGAAAACCTCCAGGATTTTCTCAGCAGAAAAGCCACTGGACTGTCTCAGCTTCACAGGCATCCTAGGGGCTGCTTAGCACATCAGAAAAGATACAGCTCATGTTACTTGTGACACAGAGGGGTGATAGTAGTGCCACGAAATAGAATCTGTTTTTTCATAGTCAGTGTTCATGTGTCTCAATGATGGCAAAGCTTCCCTTGCTGGTAGTGTGATGGCACTGTGGGTGATGTGAGCTATGATAGTTTTAGTAGTTGCAAAGCTGTCTAATTTTATAAACACATGAAGGAAAGAATGGATATAGATGAAGGTCTAATGATGAACTATACAGGCAATAGTTGAATTTGTATGCAAAACTAAATTAAATTATATTTATTATTCGCCTCTAAGTTATGTTTGTCATGGAAATAAAATCTCAATTTTCTTGATGTCTCTAGTTATCTTACAAATAAGACACTAGAGCTAAAATAGAAAGGAAAAGGGGAAAGTGGAAAACATTGTTTACAAATATATGAACAGCTGTTTTGCAAGCAGAGAATACTGCAGATTCCCATCATTAGTTCTGTATTCTCTTGCAGAGTGAATGCTTGACAATAGTCTTATTCTGACGATACAGTCATCAACATTACTCTCCTGCTGACCAGTTTATAGGTTAATCTATTGATACTGCAAACTGTTTTGGCAGGATAACATACCACAGCCAGGACAGATTTGATAATATTTGAAAAGCTGGATTTAGTCAGGTGAGAAAAATAGAACAGTTCTTTTGCTTCACTGCTTAGCTGGATATTGCATGGTGAACACATATATATATGCTGAATAGTCCATTCAGATATTTTAGTAAATTCACTTTGACTTTATTTTCTAGAAAAAGACATAAGATTCCCCAGAGAGGCAAAATTATCATGGATATTATTTGCAGAGTATTGCTTGTCCAGTTCTATTAGTTTTTCCTTTCATTTTAGTCCTGATGAACCTTTCAATCCTTTTCATGGTGAAGAAGCTAACATACTTCATTACGCCAGAAAATGTGAATGACTTTCATCTACAGATAGCCTTAAGACCTTGCTAAAGCTGATGGGAATACAAAACAAATGAGGAATGAGAGACTTGGAGACAACAGAAGATACTCTCTACTATGCTAGGAACTAGAATTTTTTAAATGGCCTAAAATGCCAATGAGTTAGACAGTGCCCACACTTAAAATATTGTTTCCTGAAAGGCAAAGGAAGAACAGAATCTGAAGTCAGGAACTTAGACTCACTGTTGTATTTGAATGGCTCAGAAAAGCAAGTTAGAAAACTCTGAATGTTGGGCAAAAAGCCAGAGAAAATGCAAAGCATAAGACTATGTCTCAAATCTGACTCCTATCCAGATATCAGAAACTTGTCTGTTTCCAGGTATGGAGACTAAAAGTGTTTTCCAAAGTGCCTGTTTTTTTGACCTGTGTAAGGGACATGTCAGATCAGTCACTGTGCCCCTTCCTGCCTATCTCTCCTTGTCAGCCATGTCCCAGCCCTGTGGCCTTCACTGTCCTGGCCTCCCAGGCGCTGCCAGGCATCTGCCTCCCTCAGCTCCCCAACAAGACCTTCCAAAAATATATCACCACAGGGGTTCAACTGCTGGGGCAGCTGAAGCATGTCTGAGCAGAAATCCCATCCACCATGTGGCGGGCCAGAAAGGAGCAGTTGTAGGCGATGCAGAGAGCTATGTTGGGTGAAACACACCTTTAAAACTGCAAAGTAGGGTAATTTCCTATGTCCTTTGTTGCTCAGGGAAGCAAGGCTTTCTCTGTGTCCTTTCCAATAGGACATTTATTGTATGATCCTGTTTGCACCATCAAGTTATCTTACTGGCTTCAGGAGGGTAAGGTATCAGGCCAAGAGACAAAAGAGTCTCAGTGAGTCCCATTCTTGTAATGTACAAGGTGTGATTTAATTTTATAACTGACAACTGTTTGTTTCATATATACGTATTTTATATACTTTATGTTATGCACATACAGTCATATAGTTATGCCAGCAGAATTTCCATCTCAGACTATGAAAACATGGGTATGCTGGTGTGCTTCTGCTCACCCTGTTTCTAGAGAAGATACTAGTGGGGGTATTTGAAAATGCACCTGTGGTGGCGTATGTAGTATTCTGTGTGCAACATGTGCTTCTATGCACTGTCCCCTTGTTAGGTTGTGTCTTTATTTGCCTCGATTCGTCCAATCACTTACTCTACCTGCATAATTTAACTCAGTCTGACTTCTCTAGAGCTTGTAAAGACTTTTGGTGATGGGATGACACTTAGGACTACCTTGTAAGGTGTATTTAAACTGATGAATCTAGAGCTTGACCCCTTTATTAATATGTACATTAGATTAACCATTATGTCTTTTTACATAATAATTCTGTTAGTAACTATAATACTCTGGTTGCCTATGTTTCTCAAGAGTTTCAATAAGCTGTTCATCTGGCTTATTTTGAAACATTTGTGCTTTTGCCATGGAAGAAAAAATTAAGGGTTAGCAAGATGCGTTAAGCTGATATAGTCGTTATTGTTAGAACTTTTCTCAGGGCTTAATACTTCAAACAAAAGCATTTGAGCTGTAAAAAGTGAAAAATAACATGTAGATCAGCACACAGACAGAAAATGCACATCTCAAAATAAGATTTTATCAGTTCAATCAAGCTCAGATGGATTCAAAGAGTGAAATAGTTCAGCTCAAAAGTTTCTTCTGCTTCTGAGACACACAGGTGTCTTTTTCTCATTCCTTTGACAGATAATGTTCTCCATAGATTCCATGTCTCTGAGTGGGAATTTCAATCCAGGTCTCTTACCTTGTGGTCCACTCTTACCTTCTGGCTGCATGTCTTCTGTACAAAAAAGAGAAAAAAATTTGCCTGCCTGCAAAATGGTGATTTCTAGCATAGTATCGATATTGGGTTTTAGTGGATTTTTTTCTTCTCTTTCCTCTTTCCTCTTTCTTTCCTCTTTCCTCTTTCCTCTCTTCTCCTCTTCTCTCTTCTCTTTTTTCTTTTCTCTTTTCTTCCCTTCCCTTCCCTTCCCTTTTTCTTTTTTTTTTTTTCTTCTTTTTTCTTTTATCTCAAACAATTCCCTCATCTCCTGCCAGTTGTGGGTCCCAGTTCTGTGTTTTCACTGTTCTTCTATAACTTGCCAACCTTTACTTTACTGGTACAATCTAAAATTTCTTAGCATTTGACATGAAGCTAATTTTTTGTAATTGGTTCAGCCACATTTTCGCTAGTTCTCCATCCTTTTTAAATTAATTATTTAGCTGTCTTATGTTCCTCTGGAGTAAAATTCATCCTTCATTTGTCTTTGTTGATACATTTGGAACCAAAGTGCACAATGTGCTTCTAATGGCACGTGGTAGAGATTTCTATAAACTGGGAAATATTTTTATCTTTGTATGCCCAAAATGCAAATGAAAGAAGTCTTTCTTATTCCTGTGCAAGTCAGCATGGACTTGCACAAATAAATGATCTCTACGTTCTGTTAAACAAGAAAAATAAGGAAATATCAGTGAGATTACCCAGGGAAAAAAGAGAAGCCCCAAACAGTATATCATCTGAAATACGCATCCAGAAACAGAAATTTCCAGTCTCCGCAAATTAAAAATTTGAGAACATGTGAGAAGGTCTTTAGCCACCTCTTTGCCTGCATGCTTTCCTATTATCCATCATTGCTGATTTGCTTCTTCCAGAGGCTGTCCAGTTTTAACATCCCTGTTGCAGTGGTACACATGGCAGTGTATTTACATCTGAAGATCAAAAAACTTTAATTAGCACTTTCCAAATGGTTTTGATTTTCACAACTGTCTTTCTGTTTATACATACTAAATTTTGTTTCTTCCAGGCAGCTAATCAAACTTAACCTTGCTGATGTAGCAGGCAAACACCAACAGTAACTAAGCAGTCTGAGATGGTCCTCTGTTCTGGTTGTACTCAGAGCTGATAAGAGGCAACCTTATCTTATACTTGGGAGCCCCAATTTCTTTGACAAAGGTGAGAGGGCTTGGCTACAGAACCTCAAAAAATCTCTCTTAAAAATTACTCTTTATTGCTCGATTTCAGAGGCAGAGAAGTACCAGGTCAGTAATACATTGATGCTATGCAATGTAATCTTGCTCTCTGTAACATTCCCCTCATTTGTACACCAAACCCTCATGTTTAGCCTCTTAGCTACTGGGGGCTTGTTTTCCATTGCTTTTATAGCATTATGCTCAATCTAATCTCATTATCTACCACTCCTTTGTATTACATATATGTATATATATATATACCTTAGATCTCTGCGACTGTACTGTGTAAATGTAAGTTATCGCTCATTTCATGGTGCCTGGCTTTGCATTTTGGGAGATCTGAAGTGCATGTTGTTCAGGTGAGCCTGTCTTACACGGTATCCAGCTTGGCTAGTCTAAGCATCACCAGCTATAGTGTTCTCAGCACTATTAGTTTTACAGTGAGCTCTGGCATCATTTGCAGAATTTATCTGCTGTTGTCTTTTCATATTTTCTTCAGAAAAACTGTGAGTACAATTGGGTTTTAATATAAGTTTAATTAAATAGTCTTATCTGAGTTTTGGGTTTTTTGTTTTTTTGTTTGTTTAATAGGACCAGTGTGTTGTTTAGCATACAGGATGAATGGTGTTCACCATTCATGACCAGCTATTTAATTTTTCACTTTTATAATCTTAATTCAGTATTTGGTGTTATATTTTATTTATTTCAAATTATAAGAACATGCACTGAAGTTGGAATTATTAATTTCCTCATGGACCTTACTGCAGTACTCAGTATAGTGTGTCATGCTTTTCTCAGTGCTTCTGAGGCATTTATTTGAATACATTTCTAGCAAACTCCTCTGAGGTATCATGTTATGAATATTCCTGTTTTACTGGGAAGGAACTGAAGTACATGGAAACTGAGACTGCAGTTTCACAAGAAGCTAAGCTAATGCACTTTTTTTTTTTTCTTTTCACTTGTTAGGCTCTTTTATGAGTCAAATCAGTTTATTATTTATAAAACTGGTTTTTTTTTTCTTTCCCCCTCAGGTAAACTTTCTCCTATATTAGAGTGTTGTAGAGGCTCATGGAGTGGTTTCAGAAGGAGAAGTGATGGTGGGAGTGGGGTTCTCTACCTGTCAAGAAAGGAGAGAAATTAGATTTGTTTACCTATACCTCTTCCCACCTCACCACAAGATTAAACACAACATGGAGGGAACTGTGTTCGTAGTCATTGCTGAGCTTAAAGGCCAGTTGTTTCTATAAGCTGTTGCTACAAGTTTCAACAATTGAGTGCATATAGGCGTATGGTACTGTTTAAACGTCTTGGTACATTATGTAACCTCATGTAGTCTACATGTTGTTATGTACCTGTCTGTGGTGTTGTGTTTTGAATTAATTTTTTTGAATCTTCACGTTTCAAATTTTTGAATTATGCTTTTGAATTGGTGGGGTTTTTTTTTTCCTTCATAGGCCTCTGTAGCAGTTGAGGATAACAAGGTGAACAGGGAGCAGTACACACACTAAGGAGCACATGAACTGCAAAACATACATTAGAGGTAAGAATGACTTCTTTTCAGCATTTTCAGTCTTGCCTAGTTACCAGCTAAGAGATCTGGTTTCAGTTACCTCATCCAAAAGTTCCAAGAACAGAAGTTTTTAACACAGGACAGGTGCTTACTGATAAAAAGAGACAATGAGGCAATATTTGGACTGAGATATTGCCAAGAGAGAAAATGCTGATCAGAGGGTATTGATGAACTCCAAATCCTCAGCTCTCCCTGCAATGTATTCTCTTTATAGCTTGATCTTGTTGCATCATCTGAAGATAGAAAATGTGTTTACTTAGTAGTAAACAAGTGAGTAAAACACTAGTTATTTTCTATCAGTAACTTAGTGCTATTGTTTGCTGATAATCTATTTGCTAAAGCATGAAAGAATCTCTTATTGTCCTTTTGACTCCCCATCTCCATCAGAACTGAAGGTTTGTGTCTGACCTGGCTGATGGTGAGGTATGGACATGTAGGCAGCTGGTAGCACTGGGCCCCACAGCCCCTGTTACAAACAAAGAGTGTACCTTTTTTCTTCTGGCTGATGTTGGTGATGAAGGGGTGAAGCTGACTCTCCTGTGACAGTGAGATTGCTTTGAGGACCACAGCTTACTTCCATTGCTATCAGGTGGGAGTTCTGATGTCTCTTGTGTGAGACTGAGCACAGTAGCATGGCTAATGAGGTTTTCAAAGTTCTCTAAGGACAGCTGTTGAAAGTGCCCAGCTAGAACAGCCCAATCTTCTGTCTTCCAAAACATACCAACTCTTCACAGTGAGTTCACAAAATTAGTCAACAGTGGGCTCTAACTGTGAATAACTTCTTTGAGATAGGTCAGCTGTGAATATCACAATTGTGTGAAAAGTGCATGGTTAATTACCACTAATGAAAAGTTAAATTGCTACTAATAAAAAGTGAAATCAGCTTAAAGTGATTTGCTCAGCACCACCCTGGAATTTTTGGGCATACGTTAGGATGGGATCTACTTCTCCAGAGGGCACAAAGTTACTGGAACTGTATGTTAATTCTTCCAGTTTCTTCTTGTTCCCTTTGCAGTTTCTAACTCTTAAAAAGGAACAGGAGCTCTACAGATGGGAGCTTTTTCTGTGATCCTTACATATTCTTACTATGTACTTATCTTATGCTCTGAGTGAGAAAGGGTCCTTCAGAGAAAAATGGCCTGCAATCATAATGAAAGCTGTATTTGTTATTGTCCCTATCCTGCTGAGATAGGTATATGTTATCTTGAGTGCTTGGTTTATTGCATCTCGTTTTACACAGTGAAAGAGGACAGTTTCTAAGGGAGTTACCAGCCAACCAGAAAATCTCTTCATAAAAGATCCTGGACAACCCAATGGATTTCTATACACTGAAAGTCTGGTTATTTTTTTCCTACATTAATAAAACTTAATGAAAGTGAAAATGTTTTAGATAATATCTGTCCCTTTTGAATGGTTGTAAAGTCTAGCTTTATATAAAAAATGCTTGCACTGCTTCAAAAAGGCTGGTGAAAGCTGCTCTCAGATGGGAAAGAGGAACTTTTTAGCTTTGTGCAAATGGTAAACAAAATTTTTGGCAGCTTCTGTCTCTTTAGTGTCCAGGAACCAAAAAGGAATGTAGCAAGACTTTCAAAGCATGTAGCAAGCAAATCTGTTTAATCCATGGCACAAAACTGGCATAAACATGGCTGCTCTGACCAAGTCCTTCCTCTTCCTGCTGTATCCCTTAATAGGCTGAGTTTCCCACCACAATGTTTGGGAATACTGACAAGAGTTGCCTCTGTTGTGCTCAACACAAGCAGACATGACAAGGAAATTACTTTTCTTCTCTTAAGTGCAACTTGACTAACATGATAGGAAATTAATCGGAGATCTTTTTCTAAATCCCTGTAGTCCTGCATCCTCCCTGTTCATGAAGGATCCTTTTAATCAGTGGTGTCTGTAATACTTTTAGCTGGTGGGGATCTGAACAGAAAATTTTGTAGTAGTAATGTACAACAGACTTCTGAGAGGACAACATCATACAGGATAAGAACAGAGTAGGTTGGTCACTGTCAAAATAATATGAACAAGATGGAAATATTTTTTTGGTACCCATTGGAAGCATAAAAGTTATCTGTAAGCTTGTGAAGGATCTTTTCATCTTCTCTTAAGCTCCCCTCCTTGTGCCCATCCCGAGTTGTCACTTGCTCCTCTCTTTGAACATGTGGACAGCCAAAGAACTCCCTTTTGAGGGCCACTCTGAAGGTACAGTAAGCTTCTTACACTTGTGTCTTGGGCTGCCAGGCTTGCTAGCATATATGCCATCCTTGCCTAATGTGAGAGGGGGAAAAAGTCTCAAAGATTTTACCAAGGGTTATTAAATTTTAGTGGGAATGGATCTCCAGAGTACACAAGGTAAGAGCTGCCTACTGCTTTACAGCCAGAGACTTAGCTGCAGAGAGATGAGAAGTGAATTCTGTGCTTAAATAAGGAAAAACAAAGGTAGTCCTCTTTGCAAGCCTTTTAGGATTTTGGTTTTGTGGTTGTTTAGTTTTGTATTGCCTTTCCTTAAGGAATACAACCATTTCTGGTAAAATAATTTTACATTATCCTTAATATTCTCTAATGTTCTCTGGGGTGGGTGTTTAGTAATAGTCTTTTCTAATGTATATTTTTTATTTCTAGTGTTGATAATACATCTGCTTTCATAGAGAAGAACTTAATGCTGTAAATGATTGTCTCCATTAACGGAGAACCTGAGAAATGTCTTTTTCAGTAGTATGCTAATTTGACATAATCTCTTTCTCTTTTAATTCAGGGTTTATTGTGTTTTTTTTCCCACACATTTATAGTTATATGCTGTCTAAATAAAGAAGAGCCTCTGTGTGTGTTTTTTTTATTTTTTTTTTTTATTCACAGCTAATGTTAGCGCTAGAAATCTCTTAGATTCTTTCCACAGGAGGTGAACAAGATCACTCTAATGGCAGTTTAAACAAATTGCTCACCTTCTGTCCTTTTAACTTAAAATAGTTCACATGCACTGTATACATGCATTTGCTACTGTTGAGCTTTCTGTTGAGATTATCACCAGCTAAAAGTCATCACAGGCAACATTGACTGAAAGGATACGTGATGGCAAAGGACATTTGGGACTTATTTTTTTTTATTGTGTGTATATAAGTATACACCAAATGTACCCATGCGCGGAGTTTTTACTTGCTCCCTGCCCCCCAGTATACACCTTTATATGTTCCTCTGGAGTATGCAAAAGCCTTCCAGTAGTATATTACTAATGCAACTTCTATCTGTCATATGTTGTTTACTCTTTTCTTATCTTCTTTATGGAAGGAGAGTTTTATTTGTAGTAGGTTTCATTCTGATACAAGTCCTTTGGAAAACAAATACCCTGCTGTGTCTGTCAGGGAGGACACATCAAAGAAGACACTTTGCACTTAAAGGCAATGAAGTTTGCAATAGTTCTTAGATCTTTTCAGATTTAGTTCCAGAGGTTTGAATCTGCAGTGGTGAAAACTCAAAAATACAAAAAACCAAGTGCCCTTTCACCTGGATTGTGTAATAAAAAAACCCAAACAACCAAACAAAAGCAAAACCAAACACAACACCAAAAAACTAACCATACTTTAAATAATCAGTTTTCTCTTCTGGCTACTGATGGAAATTCGTGCTTCTATCAATTTGTTATAAAGTACCCCACAGAGTACACTTTTCAGAAAATTGAAAAGATCTGAATGGTCATCTGAAAAAATTGCAACTCAGACATACAGGACCCTTGCTAGGAAGCTTTAAATGCACTTTCAGAAAGCTCAGATCAATCCTAAAAGAGAGATTTCTGTAAAGATTCGTGTTAGGTAAATAACCAAACTCAAATCAGTTAATTTGATTCGTGTAAAATGTTTATAGAGTTGTGGCCTGTAAAATGACAGAGTTGGAAAAAAAGGAGGAATGGAGAAGTGATGTAGAAGTCTCATGTTTTAGATTAAGAGTGTTTTATCTTGTATTTGGTTACTAAATTTAGACCCATCTATAATATTGGCCTGATGATTTGAATTGTATTGGCTGCAGTAAGTGTGAGGGGTCCACAAATGACAAAATTGGACATACACTGCAATCATATGCATGAACAGAAAGAGAGGTTACCTTTTGATTTATAAAACACTAAGGAGAAGCTTGCATGCATTAACAGTATTGGGTGAAGAGGATGAAAGCAAAACTTCAAATTTTTTTGGAGTATTTGGCTATTAAAATGGTGCATGTGTTGTTTTGCTGCTATTTAGTTTAGTGGGATTGTGACAAAGGGTAAATACATATTCCCCACACATTTATCGCATTGCTAGTATTTTTTTATTGCAAAGGACTTGATGTACTATCACTACATTTTATTCCAAGAAGTAATGACACGGCTTCCTTGCTATGATGAATGGAAGACTTGCTCTCTGTTAGAAGAGTGTAGTGATTGCTGCTCATCTTTATTCACTCCAGGTTCCTCAAAGCTGCAAATGCAGGGAACGGTATCTGCTTAAATTTTGAACTGATAAATTAATCTGTTCTTTATACCTTTCAGTGTTGGTGATTATATTTATAGTTGAACTTTATGGCTCTATCTGCCATCTTAATTTCTTCTCAGTGTGTCTCTCTGTGTCTTTCCATTTCTATGTCTCCTCCCTTAACTCCCCATAAATTTCAAGTTCCAACTCTTCGTACTGATTCTTTGATTGTTGTAGTGTGTAGTTACCTATGAACTGTGAGTCAGATTGTTGTGTGACTCATTAAATGGCCAGAGCTTCAGAGTGCTCCTGTTCATTTACTTAGCCCCTATACACAATTCATCATGCCATGTGTTGCGGTTTTGTGCGGTGGGTTTGTCTGGTAGCAGGGAGGGGCCACAGTAATGGCTCCTGTAAGCAGCTGCTAAAGGTTTCCCTGGACTCCAGCTCTGCTGGCAGCAAGGGAGGGGCTGCAGTGGTGGCCCCTGTAAGTGACCGATAAGGGTTCACCCCCACCCCCCGGCTCCAAGGGTTTAGTAACCAGGGAGGGGCAGTGGGGGAAGGAGTACCACGGATCTAGCCCCTGTGAGAAAATGCTGGAAGTTTCCCCAGCTGCAGGCTGGACCCACCCCAGGCCAGGGCTGAGCCAATCGGTGCCTCTGTGAATGACAGATTTAAGAGGGGGCACAGAACAATGGGATCTGGCTCAGGTGGACCAGACTGGTTGCCCAGCTGCCTGCTTGGCTTC
>NW_010116255.1:34074-35243 GCF_000699245.1 Pterocles gutturalis
AGGGGGGGGGGGGTGTGGGAGAAGTGCCTTTTTAAGATGTAGTTCTCTCTCAGTATCTTGCTTCTTGTTGTAAATAGTAAATAAATTCAGTTGTTTTCTTGTTCTTCACAAGTTGTGTCGGTTTCTTGCCTGTAACCCTAAGTGGTCAGTGAAACCCTCCCTGTCCCTGCCTCAGCCCACCAGGTGTTTAACAAAAACTGTCCCTATGGCTTTATAAACCACAACACCATGCAATGCCTGCCAAATGGACTGGATTAAATCCCCAGGTTTCCATTTAATTTCCCACTATCACAGGGCATTCTCTACATATATTTTTAGTTCTCAACTCCAGTTAAAAAGTGCTTGTCTTATTTCTGCTTATTTTGTAAGCCAATGGATAAGAAACTTTTCTGAAAATTAATTTTTGCAATTGTTACAAAAAAAAAAAAAAAGCACCACTAGCCTTATACACCAATCATAAGATAACGTTGTTAGCAATACAGGGTGAATCTGAAAAATAGTAGTCAAACTCTCATATTCATGAGTTATTCGAAAGATGTGAATGCTGGAAGATAAGGATCTACAAAAACACTTAACTCTACTTAACACCTTTACTGCATAGGATATGGGCTTTAGTTCTGCTGCCTTTAGCAGAGCATATGCTCAGAATTAAACATATGTTTGGGTTCCTTGTTCAGTGAAAATCGATTTTGGTACATGTTTAAATATAATGAGAGGTTTAATGAGAGGCAAAATATGGTCAGGTCAGTCATAACTTCATCACTGTCAGTGGTCATTGCAAATTCCGAAAGGTCTCTTGCACAGAGCTATGAATTAACAGCTTTTGCTTTCAGTCTATTTTCCACTTCCTTTTAAACTAATGATGTGTGTTGGAGCATTAATGTTATTGTTAGTAAAGTAGTAGTATGACTATTTGAAGACTCCTGTTTCTAAGCATTTTGCTAGACAAAATAATGGTGTCAATTGATCTGGTGATGCTTTACAGTGAGAAAACTTGTCTTTTCAGGAGTTGCATAGATTCTGGGGGACAGTAGTGGAGGGTCATTGCTTTTTATTTCTTGTAGCTGTTCCTGAGGAGTGGATGCTGGTTTCTTCTCCAGTTGAAACCTCTAGAGGATCTTTCACTAGAGTGTTAATGCAGCATAGAGAAGGCTGAGGTACTTAACGAG
>NW_010116256.1:0-5288 GCF_000699245.1 Pterocles gutturalis
AAACCACAACAGTCTGATGGCAATCATGGGGTGTCAGGCAAAACCCCAATGGGTGTCTGCCATGTTGCTCCTGCCCAGTGGGTGACCATGCTAAATAGGAGCAGGAGCAGTGGAGGCTGAGGACATGGTGCTGCGGAGTGGTCCACAGGTTACAGACACAGCTGAAAGGTTTCTGCCTCCTCCTAGTTACTCCATCCCTGCTTGTGATCTGTCATGTAAAAGGCTAAGTCAGGTCAATTCCTGTTTGCTCTGACTCAGCCCTTCACATGGAAGGGCTGTTAGCCACACGTATGCAGTAATCTATTTACAACAAAAAATATCTGGAGACAGCTTCTGAAAAACAGGCTGCTATAACCAAATCTGATTTAGAGTGCAGCCTACGAGACAGCTGATTTAGTTGAGCTAATCTAGCAATTATCTCCAGGAAAAGGGTGTTTGTGAATGGGGGATTTAAAAAAAGCTCTCCCCCAGTGGAAAAGAATGGGGAACCACTGCTTGAAGCTTTGTCAAGCATAAATTTTATTTACAAAGGACTTAAAAGATTTATTGTCATGTGGCTAGAATAGTAGCTTGGAAACATCTAACTAAATTTAGATATCCAAATCTGAGCTGGCCAGTTTGACTGTGCTACAGTCAATGGAGAGAATGGTTGATATGATAAGTAGAGCATAGCACATAATTCCTCTCTTCCCGAAGATGTCCAAATTAGGTGAGTTTCAGCTCTAAAAACACTTGTTTCTCACCAGAAAGGATGCTCCTGGTGACTACCTCAGACATGGATCCTTGCATTATGAATGTGTAAAGTTAAGTGAACAAACCTTAGCCAATGTCACAAATACTTTTTCAAACATGCTTACCGTTGCTTTTGTTCCATGAAATATTTGAACTGCAGTGACCTTGCCTTCTTACTTTTACTGGTTTTTTTCTGTACCTTATTAATTTATTTGGGCTGCAAAGGCTGTGGAGAGGACATTGTTCTGTCTCACATACCTACTTACTGCAAAGCACTGTGTACACTGCTGTATAAATAACATCTCAGAAAAAAAATGAATAATTGAAAAGGATGGAAAACATTGTTCAGTTGACTGAAATAATCTAGTAGAAGCTATATGAGAACAGAGTCTACTGGGACAAAATTTCCTAAGCGTATCTCTTAAGAATTAATTTTGTCAGTTCTGAACGGAGTTCTGTAAAGATACAAACAATTCAATGTGCAACTTTAGAGAAGACAAGTGGTTAACAACAAACCAGGGAGCCCTGCTCCAGCTGGAGTTAAGTTTGGTGATGCCTGTTTCTGAAAATCATCCGTAGCTGGAATTTCCAGTAAGAGAACTGGTTTGTAGCCTGATTTGAGGAAGAAGCCCCTGTTTCCCTATGGACCAAAGGGTTTTATTTTCCATCTAGGTTGTGACGTGCTTGGCAGCCACCCTTCTACACTGGGTTGTTTTTACTTTTCTTGAGTGGTGCTACTGAACCCGCAACCACTTCTGTGGGGTAGCATTTACTGTCCCATTGCCTGCTTTAACATGAAGACTGGACCATGAGGATTTTCCAGGAAGGCGCTTCAAGAGTGGGTGAAGGGCCACTCAGTTTCAATTTACTTTGCACTAGATGAGGGATTAGTGGTGAAGCAAATGAGCTTAATGAGGAGCGGATGACTCTTTAATATTACTGTAGATTTTCTCCTGTCATGAACAAAAGTAAATAATTTTTCTTTTTCTTTGTACGTAATGAGACTTCCTTCAGTCCTTTTCATCTGTCTTATTTAGATGAAAACTTGGTGTGCTTTTTATTGTGTACATTTACACTACCTCATACACTGTGGCTTTCCTGGGGACTCTAAATCTTGCTATAAACCAGGCAAATAATTTAATAGTAAAAAGTAGTCTACCCCTCATGCATTTCTCGCATAAGCATTAAAACTGTTGAGAAGAAAATTGCTATCAGAGATAATAGCAGTTAATAATTCCATTAAAATTTAATTATTTCTTTAAGAACTTTAGAAAAAAAAATATGATATTTAAGTAATTTAGTGGGGAATAATTGATGTGGAGAATGCATGTTGCAACCATTCTTTAGGGTAAACTAGAGTCACATGGGGAAAGCTGTAAGATAAATTATTTGATTTCTGAGCTCTATTGTTAGGCACAAAAAGACTTAAAGGAGAGCTTCAGTGTAACAGAAAGACATCTTTAATTACTGTGCAGTGACTGTGCTGAGCTGGATACACTCTATCAAAAAAAATCATACTTGCTAGCAAACCTGCTTTTGTGGCAGTGACAACACTGATGAGGGCAGAAAGCTATCACAGTATTGCAGGACTTGTGTGGCTGAGTGAAGCTTTTGCATTAATAGGGACCAGAAAATGGGACACGGAAACATAATTCTTAATTAAACAAGCAGGTACCTGTACTTGATACCAACTGTGTGTACCATAATTTTTTTTTGTCTCTGAAAATTCCTACCTTTGCTAGTAGCAGTAACCACAGTACCAGAGCTGTTGTAGTACAAACTTCACAGGAGTTGGCCATCTGAAGATCTAAATAAAACCCATACTGGTTTTTACAGCTTATGCAGAGATCCAGGGTACTATGGTCTCTGCACTATATAGATCAACACTGGTGCAAATATATCTACACCTGCAGTAGTTACACAGGTGACTCACAGATTCCAGGCTGAATGCTCCCACCTATGCAGGTGGACTGTATTTTAAGGGTTACAGCATACCTCATTGGCTTATTAGTCCCCTAATTAAGATTTTGGTCAATGCATGTGAAGCTGGGTGGAGATTTACATGTGCTTTGTTGTCATTTAAGAAGTTTTTTAGCCTGAGGCTTTATCATTCTTGGAATATAGACTGTGGTTTGTGCTCAGAGACTGGGAAAATAATTGCTCATGAGACAGACACAGAAAGGGAAAAAGCATTTCTGGAGGATTTGCTTGAAAAACTGAGAACTCATCACCAGAAGCTGCTGGCAAGGAGCTTGCTGTGGAGCAGTAAGTTGCATAGGAAGGAAGTACAAGAGGTCAGACTGCGAAGAAGAGGACCCTGTATGTCCCAAGCTGCAGGGAATCCCAACATTTATGAAGAAGATAACACTGAAAAAAGAGAGATCTGTTTATGTGGAGTCTTTATTTTCCTTGTCAAGAGGAGTGCATGAAAACATGCTTCATTTGAGATGAGAGTTTAAACAAGGAGCAGCTCCAAGAGCTTTGTAAGGAGATGAGTATTAACTATCAATTAATGATTACAGAAACCTTAAGGACTGACTAAAGGAGTTGTCAATTCAACACACACAGGTGGAACCACTTAGTAAATGAGAGAGATCAGGTGTCTGCAAGCAGCAGGAGACACCCCAGGCCCCCGTAGATCTGGGTTAGCTGTGACCGGGCAGGGGCTTGGCAGAGAAGGACAAGCCCTGTAGCAACAAGGGCTTCAGAAGAGGAGCAGAGACTGTCCATTTATTGAGACCAAGTAGTAGTGTGCTGGGTAACTGGCAAATGCAGACTTTCAGCCTCCCCCTCTTGTGAATGTGCTTACTCCCGTGGATAACCCCTTTTTATCATCTTCATATGTTTGTGTCATTTTTGTCTCACAGATAGACAGGGTGTTAGCGAGGCAAATGCTTCCCTGAAAAGCAGCATCTTCTGTATGCCCATATCAGTAATGTCCTTTTTTAGGTCTAGAACTGAGCATTTTATTTTGTTTGAAATAATAGCTTTTTTTTAAAAAAATGTTTTCCAGTTTTGCATTTAATATAGTGTTTGTGGGGGAGGGACTAAAAGAGAATTTTCTGTTGTTCTAGTGATTGGTATTTTCTGTAACTATTTTCACCCCATGGCTGTGTTGTTGCTAAAAGTCGGACTCAGACCTTCTGGACCATGAGATCACACCACTAACAAAGCCCTTGAACCTTTACAGACTGTGCTGGTTGATGCTCTACATTAGACCTTAAATTGTAGCTTCTCACAGATTGTATACCCCTAATAAATACACATGTCTATTTGACTTGCATCTTTTACATACTTTTGAGCCATTCATAAGGAACTAAGAGAGCCAGTATAAATTTGTAGATTGTCTGTTACTGTAAGAATTGTGTAGGATGCTCCCTGCTCATAACAACAAATGAATTTCCTCTCCAGTAAAAAACCCCACACATTTACATACAAAAGACAGCCGGCAAGAAAAAAAAGGGAAAAAAAATCTGTCCAGGATCAGACTACCACAGCTCTCTGCCCTCCCTTTCCTCTGGTTCAGGTTCCCTCGTGTCCCTGGTTGACAGCACAGAACCCTGGAGGCCAGCTGGTCTCTGTAGCTGAATGGGTGTGTTTTGCAGTGCAGCTCTTTGAGGGATGTGCTGAGCCCTGGAGATTGCTGCCCCCACCCCGTGAGGCATCCCTGGAGCAGGACAGACAGTAGCCAGCCTCAGTAGCCATCTGCTTCTCTGCACTTCCTGGCCATGGGGAAAAGCACCACGTCATGTCTCAGTGCAAGGCAGTGTCTCCTGAACTCCAGTTACTCCAAAAGGCACATTGCCCCACTGTCCAGCATGTTGTCCTCAACTCCCCCTATATGCAGAAAATACATTTATTTACGTAAGTGTCAAAACTGAACATGCAATAGACAGGCCAGTCATACTTCTGATTTTGTGGAATTTTCTTGTAATAGAGATAATGGCAAAATACCAGGAAAATATGAAATCTAGTGCTTTATAAAAGCATATGGCTGTTCACTGGTGTTCATTTTAATTCTTAATTCTGGGTCTACCAAGAGCTGGTCACTCCTGACCTAGAGTTACACTAGAGCTCTTATGAGAAAATAAACTCAAAATCTGGCAGCTATGAAAAGCCAGGTGATTATTTGGAATGTTACTACTGCTACATTTGACGTAGCTGCTTCGTCATGTTCCTTATATTGGCCAGTGACCCCCCAAAGACTTCTCTCATGCCGAGGCACCCCAAGTGTGTTGGAGGTCAGTCTGACCTTGCTGAACTGCCTGCTAGCAAATTTTCTTGCCAAGATGAGGTTAATCAGCATCTGGAGGGACCTCTCTCATGATTACCAGAAGATACTGTCATAACTATATAGCCTGTTGTTAAAGGTGAGAAATAGATAAAACACCCTGATGGATCACTGAAATAAATGATCAGTTTTTCAGCTGATTTGGGTACCTTTATGTGGCACTGTGGTGTATTCTATAGGCACATGTCCACTAAGCCGTGATTATGTATCACAGGCTGACCACAGTAAGATTATAGTCCAGTGCATACAGGTCTTTTGGGTTCAG
>NW_010116256.1:5319-7123 GCF_000699245.1 Pterocles gutturalis
AATGCATGCAAAGGGCAGTGGGTGGCTCCTATTTTATAATTACAAAGAGCTACTAGATTCCAGACTGGACAGAGGTGGTATGACGGTTCATGAATCACATTCACAGAGAGCGCAAGTCTAGTGAAATTTGGATCTCCATAGGCTGTAAATTATTCTGGATATAGCCCTCTTCAACAGATGGCATCCATTTGTGGAAAAAGGAGTTAAAAAATTGTACAAACAGATGAACTGGGAATGCTAAATAATGACAAAATGAAAGTTAAGTGCTAGTGGGAATACTGGAGGATGTTACTAACTAGCTTAAATGGCAAAAGTTTTTATGTGTGATATGATGCCAAAGTGAGTGGGTGACAACGGAGGTCCAAATGCCGTCAGGAATTATTAATGTTAATATTGCCTTGAAAAGTTCTTACCAAACATTCACATTCCCCACTTAACTGCAGTCTCTCCTGGCCGATTTCCATTCCAGATAATTTGGCAGATAAAATGGAGGGACTTCCACAGTATTCATGTTAGTATGCATTGGTAAAACATTCATAGATGTTTTCCTTTCCTGTCTAATGGCCCCCATAGCTATAGAGCAAGGTATCCTTCAAATACAGTTAATCTCATTATATGTATCCCTCTTTTTCAGTTGGGAAAGGTCATGGAGTGATCACTGACTAGGCTGAATGTCTTGTTGTTAGCAGAGGACAATTGCTCACACAATGCAAGCGTTTATGGTGTCCAGCTTCACCAAGGGTTGATGATATAGAAGCTGCCTCGGTGCTTGGTCACATGGGATGCTAGGGAAAAGTCCAGAGTAGCATCTAGGCCTTCTGAGTCCATTGGCCTTCGCAAGACCTGCATTGCCTTAGATCCCCTCAGAATATCTGTTTCTTCCACTACCGCCCAGTTGCACTTTGAGTATCTCCAAGGATGGAAATGACAGAAACTCTCTGGGCAGCTTGTTCCAGAGAATGTTTACTCTCACTGTGAAGAAACTTTTCCTCATGAATTATCAGAGTTTCCCTTGCTGCAAGTTGTGTCCATTGCCTCTTGTCATTTCACAGTTCATCTCTGTGAAGAGTCTGGCCTCCCATTAGGTAGCTGAAGACAACAAGATCTTCCCTTAGACTTCTGTCATGGTGTAACCCCAGCTGGCATAAGCACCACACAGCCACTTGCTTACTCCCCCCGGATTGGATGGGGAGCAAATCAGAGAGGTAAAAGTGAGAAAACTTGTGGGTTGAGAGAAAGACAGTTAAAAAGGTAAAGCAAAAGCTGCGCATGCAACCAAAGCAAAACAAGGAATTCATTCACTACTTCCCATCAGCAGGCAGGTGTTCAGCCATCTCCAGAAAAGCAGGGCTCCATCATGCATAACGGTTACTTGGGAAGACAAATGCCATCACTCCAAACGTCCGCCCCTTCCTTCTTCGTCCCCGGGTTTATATGCTGTGCACGACTTCATACGATATGATATATCCCTTTGGTCAGTGGGGATCAGCTGTCCCAGCTGTGTCCCCTCCCAACTTCTTGTGCCCCCCCAGCCTGCGCACTGGTGGGGTAGCGTGAGAAGCAGAAGAGGCCTTGACTCAGTAAGCACTGCTCAGCAGTAACTAAAACATCTCTGTATTGTCAACACTCTTTTCAGGACAAATCCATGGCCTTGTACTATCTACTATGAAGAAAATTAACTGTATCCCAGCCAAAAGCATCATGCCTTCTCATCTTCAAACTGAACAAATCCAATTCTTCCACATTTACACTCCTGATTTGTGCTCCCACTGACCTTCTTGATGCTCTCTCCCCCCCACCCCCC
>NW_010116257.1:0-41418 GCF_000699245.1 Pterocles gutturalis
GGCTGGTCCCTCCCTTTGGAAAAATTAAGTGCCACCCCCCAAACCTGTCCCCCTCCCCATCGCGTTTTGGGGTGGTTGGTGGCTTCCTGACGTTGGGGGTTCATTTCGGCTGGTCTGGCGCAGGAACTGCAGCGCGACCTGACAGGGTTTGATCAAGGAGAAGTTCCAGTAGGACCAGTGGGGCTTTGGAATGGGTGAAGGCTGCTGGTGGGAGCAGAGGTTGTGTCGTGTGCCCCAAGAGCCCTGCTGCTGCTGCAGCCTTGCGCCAGGCTCCGGCTTGTTTCCCTTCGGTGTGCAGAACCGGGGGGAAATGTTAAATCCACGGCCAGCGGCGATGCGGGACTGCTTTCACAAGGAGTTGTGCAGCGGTGTTTTCCTCGACGGTCACTGGTCTGATTTGTCAATTAACGAGCACGCTCATCCAGAAACTTTCCTCCGTACTCCTTAACTGTCTACAGGATGGCAGTTTACTTTCACTCAAGTGACTCACGAATAATTAGCTGTTATAAGCATTACAGCCAGCAGAGGAACTTTAATCTTTTCATGGTGCTAGATCTCCAGAAAGGCTGTAGGGTGCCCGCGGACCAGCATGGCTAAGCTGAGTGTTGAGCTCAACAAGTGTCCGCCTTTTGAACTGGAAAATTCTCTCTCTCTTACCTGGGTGTGAAATGTTAATTTGTATCCCACCGTGGGTTTGTTTTGTTTAGTGATACTAAATAGTGTCCACAGTTTCCAGACCTAGCCGGCTGATCCGTGTCTGATTCCGAGAGCTGTTGGCTGGCAGAGGGACCAATCCTGCATACGGTTCTGTAGATTGATATGGACACAGAGTTGCTCTGCAGGGATGGCCTGGAAACAGGAGTATTTGGAAAACGTAATTGCCAAGCTGTGCACTGTCTCACTGAACATGTCAAAATTAAGGTTTTCCAGAGCCGTGTATCTGACACCGGGGTGATTCCCCAAGCTGGCAGCGCTTCTGTGCCCTGCTCCAAAGGCTGGAGACAGTAGGCTTGCCTAAAATTGCTCTCCCTCCTAAATAAAGGTGCCACCCTGCATGTGTGCAGGACTGAACACACAGACTAGGCTTTGCAGAATTACGACAATTGCCCCATTTTCCAGCCTAGAGCATGCGAGAGCACTTGAAGGAGTTGTTATTTCATCATAAGCAGTAACGCTGTCTACACTTAAAATTATCTAGTGCTTTCCAGTACAATGCTCTGCTTTCAGGTGCTTGTGAATTTGCTAAGCTTAAAACTAGGCTGACATTTTCCAGGTTGAGTGTTTGCTGAAGAGAGACTCTCTTTGGGAAGTTTCAGGTGGAATGGTTCAGCTATTTCTGAGAACATGGTCAGAGGGAGATGTATTCTTTGGCCATGTCTCTAACAAAGATGGTTTAAGTGTATATCATCCTGCATTAGGAGACCTTGATCTTTCTTTTTCTATGAATCTGCATTTTTTGTCTATGTTGGGAAACACTTTCAGGGAGACTGCTGAATTCTTGTGGCTTCATGTTTTGGAACAGGAAAAAGGTGCTTGGCTTGGGATCAATCTTGTGATGGGGGTGTGCTTTATGCTGAGCCTCTGAAAAGCTTCCAGAACTTGTCTCAGTTATTATTTTGTCACAGTGTTCAGTTTGCACACTCTCGACAGAGGCATTTTGAGGGCTCGACCATTGCACTCACTCACTGAAGGCGCTCTCAGCACAGAGCACGCTGAACACCCCAGCGTTGTTGGGAACTGAGCAACTTCCCATTTTACTGGGAAGAATGCGAGTCCTCCAGTTGGTGGCTGAAGGGCTGAGTGGATTTCTCCCCCCAGTTATTCTTCCCAGATGTTAGTGCTGTGGTGAGCACCATAAGGAGGGAGTATGAAGACTGTCTCAGCTGAGAATCTCAGTGTCTTCAGTGGCAGGGTGTGCCTGCTGATGCAGAGGCAGGGTGGAGAAGGAAGAGGAAACTGCTTAATTCACGTGCATGGTGACAAAAAATGGTGAGACTAGAATGGAGAGGAAGAAGCATTGGTGATGGAGGCGTGGGGAAAGTGAAGAGCGGGGACCTTGAATTAAGCCAGAGGGCTTGATGGGGTTGTAGATGACAAAGCTTGGCAACAAGGTGCAGGGAAAGGGCTACAGCTGTAGATAGAGGTGGAAAACCCAGACCGGACAAGTAAAGGAGAAGGAGAAAAAAAGAGAAGGAAAAAGGTGGGAGAGAGACTGGGCAAAAAAAAGGTGGTGAGAGACTTGTAGTGGACAGGAACAGGAGATCTGAGCCTGCAAAAGCAGCAGTTTACAGTCTTTCAATGATCAGGTCATGGTACTACTGCTTTTTCATCCTTCTCGTCTTCTTCCTCAGACTGCCTACTGTTTTCTTCAGCCCCTGCCTTCTTTGCCCCTCTTCCAGTGCCCTCACAGAAATTGTTGCTCTCTCCTTGCTGGGAGGAGTGACTGTTGTTGCTCCAGCTGTGGACCTTTGGTGTGGAGAGAAGCTATCTCCACTGTGGAGCCCAGACTCTGGAGTTGTGCTGAGCCCATTTGTTTGTTCTTCTCCTCATCCTGTACCCCACCATCAGACAGCACCCCAAGGAGCAGGACCTGCCACCAGGGCCAGTCTCAAGCGTTCACTGTGGTGTCTGCCCCCCTTCTCCTACCACTCAGTTTGCCACAGATGGGATAGTAACTTTGTATGCCCCAGCTAAGTCTCACACTAGATTTTTATGCTGTGGACCTAAAGGAATCAACCCAGTTGGTTACTGCTGCAGTAGGCTAGGGTGGGTTTTCCACTTTTTAAACTGGAGGAAGAATTTGTAAGTCATTTTATTAACAATACATCAAAATAGTGAAGCCCCATGGGAAAAAAGTAGTATGTAATCATGTAACTGATGTTGCATTGTAAAGCATTCATATAAGGTAGGAAAATTAAGATCAACAGCTGATGGTTTTGATTTGTAGCTCTAGCATTCTTTAAGGATAGGACGTTTTGCACAGCAAATGTAATGATTTTTATACTTATTGCCTGTGTTCAACTGTAAGTTCCGAGCAATCAGATTACTTACATCATTATAGAATTGATGATTGTAACTATCATACAGTTGAAAATTACAGTCAAATGTGTATTTTATCTGCACTTCATTGCTTTTCTTTCTAAGCTGGACAGTATAGAATTTAAGTAACTTTCATTTGTGTTTGTAGTTTTTATTTCAGTCTCTTAGAGCAGATGTGCTTGAGTTGCAGATTTTGTAGAGGTGTCTGTATAAAAACCAGTAATTTTCTTAGATTTGGCTTAGCTTTCTCTTGAACCTTGATCTTATTAAAACTTGTTTTAGAAAAACTAGGCTGAGGCTGTGCAAATATTTGTATTTTAGCTAATTTAATCCAGTCAGAAATCAGTGTCAGCTTCTAGACTGACTTTTTCTTTATGAGACTGATTACTGAAGTTTGGAAAGGAAACACCATGTAACAGTATTTAAGCAGAATGTATAGGTGGTGGTGGATTTGTTTATGTAGCAGTGCTTTTGGTATTTCACCTTTTTTGGAAGGGACTAAAGCCATTTGTTGTGACCTGCTACAGGCCACACAGGATATATATATATATATATATGCAAGTATATTGACAGCTGAATTCCAAAATACAAGAGTAGCAGGCAGGAAAAACACGGAGGTGAGAAGGGATGTGGTCCTGTAGGTTTGTGTTCTGAGTAAGCAGCTAAGAAACTGCAGACATGGTTTACTCTCTGCTCCTTGCATTTGTCTTGTGGTGGCTCAGGGATGAGAGAGATTAGGCTGGAGGATTTGGGAGCACGGCTTTCTTGGGCTGGTATGCATAAATTCAATGTACATTTTGGGGGGTGGATGGGTAAGTACTGGTTTTTATGCTTCTCTTCCCCCTGAAAACAAACTGTGAAGCACAACTCAGTCCAACCAAAATGTTGCATTTAATTACACTCCGGTAAAGACATTTCTGTTCCTTTATCCAAGGACCGTGGCTGAGATCAATGTTTCTTGCAAGCTGCCTGCTGTGTTTGGGAGGAATAGCCTTATGCACCCCCAATGCTAGTTTTAATCCTGCTTCAGTCTGAGAATTCACCTGTGGCTTCCGAAAAACAAAACTCACAAAAGTTAGATCATTGGTGAGCTTGGACCTTTGTCACTAGGAAACAGTATTGCCACACGCTTTGCCTGTACTCTGTCAGTACCTGTCTGTTGTTCCTTGTCACGTCCTTTGCCTGCAAGCTCTCTGAGGCAATGCCATCCCTTTCTTCTGTGTCTGTGCAGCAGGTAGCATGCCCAGAGTTCCAAGATAGTACCAAAATGACCATGTAAATGGTGGAGACAGGGAGGTTATCTCATGTTCTCCTGCCTGGGCACATGTCGGTATAAAACCAGCTGGTCTTTTGCTGGCCTGATTATGACAGAAGGTGTTTTCAGCTGTTCTTAGGAATCTGTGCATAAAATAGTACATTTCTAGCCAACTGAAATGGCGATATAAGAAAAAAAAATCTAAAGGATGTGTGTGTGCTTTTGAGATCAGAATGGAAATTTGGAAGTTCAGGTGTGAAACCTCTTTATCATTTCAAAACTTACTAGAAGTGCTAGCATGACAGAGCATCATCTACTGGGACATTTCAGTCACTCTTTCTTTTTGAGTATCTTTATGTCAGATGAATGTAATATGCATGTCGGGCTGGGAGCTAATAGAAGAAAGTATACATGACCCAAAGACAAATCATAGAAATTCTTTGCTACAGGTCATTGAAGATACAGAAAGTTAGATAAAATCTTCCATAGACAACTCAGTAAAAAAAAAAAAATAAAAAAAAAAAATCAGTGCAATGCTCAGATGTGAGGTTTTTTTTTCAAAAAAAGAAGGCAAATAAAACACTAAGGGTTATTTAAAAATAATGGAAAACAATAAAAAATAATCCAGTTATTTCACTGTATAGACTATGGTGTGCCCACATCTTCAGTACTGTGTCTTGTTGATCCCCCCACCTCAAAGGTGTGTAATGGCGAGGGAGGAGATTCAGAGAGAGGCAGCATAAGGGATCAGAGGAACAGAGCGGCTCCTGCCTGAGCAGTGACAATGCTGATAAAGCAATGCAGCAGAAATCTATAAAATTAAGCAAAGCATGGAGAAGGCAAGCTGGGAATGACTGTTCACAGCGACCGCAGTGGAGGGCATCGTGTGAAGCAGGCAGTTGTGGGGATGGAAACAAAAGGAGGTGGCTCTTCACACAGCACGGTCAGGCTGCTGAGCTCCTCGCCACAGGATGTGGATGCTGAGAGGTTACATCAGCTAATGAGGTGAGTGGATGAGTTCATGGAAGAGAAATCCATCAAGGGCTATTAAATACAAAACCACTGCCTCTGGCTTAGGAAGTTTTGAGCTGCAAATTCTTGGAATCTCGGTGAATATCCTGAGGAAATATCACTGTTGGTTTCCCTTGTTCCTGTGCTCTCTCCTCGGTGCCCGTGTCTTGCAGCGGCTGAGAGGGGGTGCTGAGCCGGGTGGTCACCCTGGCCGTGTCTGCCCTGCAAAATGAAGCGGGTCAGTGTCCATCCCCCCTAGGCTCCCAAGGCCAAGGGGGTCCTGGTGGCTTGCACCTTCCCTGCTAAGGGCTGGCCCCGTTATCGCACGTCGTGAACAGAGCTAGATTGAAGAAGCTAGCTGAAGTGCTACAAAGCAGAGCTAGGGCATGAGCTAGAACTTCAGCAGTGCTGCAAAAAAGCAGGGTACAGTGCTCAAGCTCATTCTCTGGTGCCCTGTTATTGAGCTGTGCAGGCATGGCGAGGATGGACAGGCTTATTTTCCTGGGTTCAAGTAGGTTCAGAAACCAGTTACATTCGAGGAAGCAATCCCACCAAGAGGCATTGAATACCAAGATACAATGCCTGGCTGAAGAAGTCTCAGCTGGGAGGCTGCAATATTGTTACACACCTGCCGGGCTCACACTGACTTCCTAAGACTTTGCTGCTACCCAGTGTCAGGGAGAGGATTCGGGGCAAGGTGGTAATATTTCTTGACCTGGTGTTGCTGTAGTTACAGTTTTATCTGTCTGTATGAGACCAGGCCTTGAAATTCTGAACTGAGAATGTGAGGATGTGTTGGAAATTCATTTTCTTCAGCTATCCACTGCACTTAAGCCACTGTTAAAACAATAATGTTGTGTTGGCTGCTGTTTACTAAACCAGATAATTTGTTTAATCATCTGAAAGGCGGATTTTACAGCCCTAGATTGTACTTACCAGGGCTGTGATAAACCAAAACCAGTTTGTAAGGCACTTCAGCAACGTTCAAAGCACAGTGTATTCAAATGCAGCTCACCCTGATGATATATGCTAGCTTTTCGATGAGTTCTATTGCTATTAAAACAGCAGCAACAATTCCAGTCTCAGCAATGTCTAAGTCCTTCTGATTGTTTCCTAAAATTTCTAGATGCTAACTGGTACAGAAACACCAATGCAGCACTTAATGGGGCTCGCAACTGCCTAGATGTATATTTTCGGGCTACCTTATGTAATAAAATGGCAGGCCCTTACACTGCCTGTGCGAGCGAGGTTGCATAAGCAGCCTGGGGAAACAACCGGAGCTCCAAGAGCCCTCCTGAATTCTGCACGTCTTGTTTGATCTCATTTAACATTATTTAATAAGTGATGTTAACCTCTCCCCCCCACGCCGAGTTATCTTGGAGCAGTGATACTGATTTAATTTCATGTGCAGACCTCACTTTTTAGAGAAGTCATCAAACTTTTCAGTCAATTGAGCAGTCTGATGTGCGGGTAGCTTTGAATTTTCTGTAATCAGCAGTCAATCCAGTTAAAAACACATTAAAAAAAAAACAACCCTTGAATAGGAAAATCCTTGTTTCTCATTCTCAGTTCCAATTTGGTAACCATTCTTAATGTTGATCACTATGGTTTGTTTTATCTTGGGAAAAACAATTTATTATTCAGGCAGCTTTATTATTTTTGCTTTTAAAAATAGACAATACTGTTCAATCATTGAGAAGAAATCAGCACAAGAAAATCATAATCAACTTTAACAAGCTTACAGATAGAAATGAATTTCTTTAAGAGTAATTTTAGCCCTGCAAATATTAATAATTTTGTTTGATTATTTATTTTCATTTTGTCATTGCTGAACACACCAGACTGTTTTTCTCTAGATTCCCTCTGTTAGGTGTGTCAAATTTTTAAGCTGGAGTGCAATTTTAATAAGGCAGCTCTCACCTCTAATCTCAAAATCAACAGGTGGATGTAACCGTGCAAAACCTGAGAATTACTGGTTATCTGATTGGGTCAGTGGCTGAAGGAATCCAACTGTGAGTGTGTCCTAGACTTATTGGTTGGGGTGTGACACCTCTCATTAATATGTCATGGAGAATTGACATGGTATTTCCCATATTATGGGTAAGAATGGTATGCTTGCAATCTCTCGTCAATAATAAATATTGTTACTGTGTGCAATGTGATCAGCTGGAGACGGGATATTTTTTTGCTGTTCCTTGTTCTCATGCGAAATATCTGCCTTGGTATTTTTATTGGTAATTCTACAGATTTTACTTGCAGTATTTTGTCTGCTCTGGGTTTTGACGTCTAAAACAGTAAAAGGTTTTAAATTGGAGGCTTTGCATTAGACATACCCACATTCCAATTACACTTTCAGTGAGAGGTCCTTTAATTTATGATTTATAAAGGGGAAAATAGCTATATGATTTCTACATAGACCATTAAGACCACTACTTACTTAGGCAGAATTTTCATCCCACTCATCAGATGAGCATTGAGGTTTTTTAATTTGCTTTATCTTTGGTTACCAAGCTGAGAAGAATATTTTATTATGCAACCTACTTATCTTATGCTTACTTTTCAATATGTTAGTACGATATTTGGGAAAGGTACTGTCACACAAACAGCCTAATCAAGCAATAGTTCTGTGAACCAGATGGGTGCTTTTCCACTAATTTCAGCAAGAGCAATGCTAAATAAAAAATAAATAGGTCACTCATATTCACTCTTGTATTTCTATTTTTTTATAAGAAGGACTGAAGATTCTTGCTTGTTTTCTGGGCTGTCACTGAAGTCAATGGAAACTTTGCTGGAATAATTCTGGACCTTTAATTTTATTGTTTGACAGGTGTCACGAGTAAGTTTTTTCATCTTATTTCTTTCTTTCCAGCACAAAGGACCTTATTGTCAGCTGATGCACACTGATGTAACTCAGCTGGTTGCAGCAATTACATTTATACTGCCTGGCCCCTAATATCCATATTTCTTAAAAAATGCATAATCTTTTTCAACAACAGAATATTTTTCTATATCTTGCTGTTATTCAAGAATAAGAAGTAAAGCTGCATTTAGTGCCTGTCCTGCTGTCCTCATTAAGGCAAAACTCCCGCTGAAATCAAGGAGAGTTAGGCTGGCAAAGAATTACTAACTTGAGCTTCTGAAAGCTCTAAACTTTCTCCATCGCTTTTTGGTTTTGAGGTTTTTTGGGGTTTTGTTTGGTTTTTTTTAAATAAATTTTTTTTTGTGTCTCACCTTGTATTTTAACGGTTCCCTCTCATTCATTTATATTTTTGAATCATTAGCTTCCTTCACTAAGATCTTTTTTATTTTCACTTCAGTTGGGCCTTAGGACCTTCTGTGTTCCACCTTGCCCTCTCCTCCTTTCTTCCCTTCTCTTACTATCTCACTCTCTCTTTCATTATCCTTCTGTTATCCTTACTGACTACAGCATTGTAAAAACTTGATATACATCATGCATGTTTCCAGGAATTTCATTTAGCTTGTTCAGACCCCTTCTATGTACAGGTGCCTATATTCAGGTAGTTGCCTCAGGGCAAAGCAGAAGTTTGTAAGATTGGTGATATAGACTGAGATTTATTTGCACAATATTCATCTCTGTAATCTTTCCTCCTCTTCCGCATAGGATTTTAGAAGTTCCTCTGAAGTATTCATGCAAGGTTTCAGCAGCAAATTGTGTTTTGAACAGATAAAATAAATATTTGGCAGAGGATTGAAGTCAGAAAAAAATACTTAAGGATTTTGAAGTCTGTGTAAAAGGGGGTTTGTTGAGGGTGACAAAACTGGAAATCTCCAAAGAAATGGGTTTTATTCATTATTCTTCTACTGTGCAGTGTAGCTTAGACCATATATATAATGCTTTTTGTGCATCGCTTCTCTGATCCATAAACTAGGGCAGCTTTACAGAGCATTCCAGGCTGTCATCAATTCTGGATGCCATTCATAGCCAGGTATCTGAGGGGGGCACGAAGCGGGGGCCTCTGGGGTGCTAAATAAACCATTGGCAGAAAGAGGAGCCACGGTGAAGGGCTTTTTGGGCGTTGATCCATCTCAGTGGTGAGGATACATTAAGCAGTACCTTGTGCACCGCAGGCACTTTGCTTCCAGCTGTGCAACACCTGGTGGCGTTGGAGCTTTCCCTGGATATCCCGGCTCTGTTGGTGACCTGCACAATGTCTCAGTTCCCCCCTGCTACTGCTCAATTATTGGCATTTTTTCAGATGGAAAGCATTTTGAAAGTGCCAAGTATTGTTACTTACTTGCAAGTTTGACTGAAATTAGTATTCTTTTCCAGAAGACCTAATTCATGCTTGTGAAATAAATAGTAAGTTTATGGCTTCTCTAATGTGTAGCATAGTATTTCAAACTAATGTCACCAGTTTACTGTTTCTTAGCGTCTGGATCCCTGCAGACATGCTTCTTAAAGTAAAAGGCATGATGCTAAACTTGTGCATTTTCCCTTAATACGCAAACATATTTTCTCTTATTGTAATGGTTGCAAATAATTTTTCATGGTGTCCAGTTGCCTGCTACTCTGGCAAACCTAAAATGTATCAAAACTACAGGCTATATATAGAAAATAATTCCAGTTAAAAAGGCGTTTCTTCTTCCTTAATGCAATTTCAATTTGATTTTCTCAAAACTCTCCTCTTCCAAAGAACAATTTAAACCATATCTGAAAATAGATATGTTGTTATTGACTGAATGAAAAATTTGATAAAGATAGCTTTTCAATTCCCTTTAAAAATAGATTATTTTTCAGAGGATCTAAGGACATAAGCTCAGTTTTTAAATTTAAATTTCACATTTAGTTTTCCAGGTCTGTAGTATATGTATTTTCAAAGTCCTAACTGGCATTAGACTTGGCATATTTCTTTGCCTATTTTTTCTCAGTGTGAAGCTACTAGAGGGTCATTGCACTGGTTAATGAAAGAGGGCTGACGTTTTTTGTAAGTCATGAGTGTTTAAATATTCTTCTATGCAAATTTTGCCTGTTGATTAAAAAAAGTTTAAAGCGACATCTTAAAAAAGATTCCTTAGAGGTGTTGAAAAATGCAGGTTACACTCATTCAAAATCTAGATATCCAGTGATGGGAGGTGATGACACATTTCAAATTTGCTACTGTATAATTAAGAAGGGATTCCATGTAGGAAATGTAAGCATAAAAACTGGGTATGGCTCTTCACAATGCTGCTTAGTTTTGCAGCTGAATTCCTCAGTACTTTTCTTAGAGTGTATAATCAGTTACGCTTGTGCTGATTTAGTCAATTATTCTTGTGCACAAACAAACAAACACAAACAACAACCGGCTAATTTCAGACTGTCTTTGAAACATCAGAACTAGAGATTTCACTTGCAATGAAAGAAATATTATTTTCAAGGCTCCAGAATTATTTTTAAAATGGCAAAGATGTATTTGGGAACTATCATACTTTTTGGTACTGGCAGCTGTGTATCCTTATGCAAAAGTGGATTTGGCTGAAAGACCAGTTCATAAATATTGTATCTGAAGATTGCAGCAAGCTTTCATATTTGCAAGAGATAATGTAAAATGTGCAAGATTTTTTTCTTCTGTCTAAGAAGTTTCAGCTTAAACAGCTCAGTCTCCCAAATCTAATGAATAACGGCCAACAAACAAAAGTATCTATGGCTTCTTGAATCGCGGGGGCTGGAGACCATTCTGTCTGTGCAGGAGGAAAGGTCAGCCTGCTGTGGTCAGTCTGAAAGCCCTCCTGCACCCTACCAAGCTGTGAAGCAGCTTGGAAGCAGGAGGTATCAATAAATAACTTGACTCCTGCATTCTGTGACTTCCCATCTCGCCGTCTAGGAGCTTCCAAGCAAGCAACAGACTGCTCCTAGCTGCCCTGCTTGGAGAAACCAAGTGGGAGATGGGGGAACCTTTCATTTCTCTGTCAGAAAAAAAAATACCTTTTTTCCCCCGGTTTTTCTAGACCTCCTCTGCTGTGATCTGCTGTTTGGAGAAGCGAGGGGTGTAGTGCAGGAGGTAAGACTTATCTTTGATCTGATGGCTCCTTTCATTCTGGGCTGCTCTCCAGGAAAAACTTTTCCCCCTTGGGGACACAGCGTTTTTCACGGCAGAGGCTCTGCGAGCGAGAGTGCTGTGGAAGATCCTGAGCTCGCCTGACGTGTGCTTGACATTTTAGCACAGATTCAGCAAAGCAGCTTTATTCAGGTAAACACGTAGGCACATGCTTTTCATTACACATTTGCTCAGAATTTCATCTGAGTTTCTCTCCTGAATATGGAAAGACTTAAGCACATATTTAAGGGCTGAGTAGGTCCCTGGCCTGACTCACGTGTAGCGCAGGGAGGATGGGTTGGATGGAAAGGGAGCAGTCATCACAGCAGAACTGGGACATACAGTCTGAACATCAGCACTCTACGAAGGGGCCTTGTTCTTCTGGGAAGCAGCTTTTTATCTGAATGTGTCCCCAAGAAGAGGAGCAGGCTTGGACTTGTCATTTTCATCTGCCCATTTGCTCTCCCATTTCTCTTCATTTTGAATTTCTCTGCACAGGGCTTTGATGATCTAAAATAGGTTTATAACTAAAATTAGTTAGTTTTTTCTGCAACCTCATGTTTGGCAGTTTTAAGATTTACCCATCCAGCACCCCAAAAAGAGGACGGCATTCTTTTGCAGAATACTTTGGGTGATCTGTGTGTAAAGGCAGTGCTGTATGCTGAGTCCTCTGGGGATTACTCAGACCACATTAGCCATGGAAGAGTTCTAAAAATTATGAAGTGTTTGTCAGCAGTGAACACGTACCCAAAACTTTTGGGTCTTTCTAGCTACTTTATTTATGAAAAAAGTTGGTTCACAGTTTTGCCTGCAAAACTTAAATTGATTCAGGCACCGAAGTAACCTTTTTTGCTTGTTTTGAGGATCTGAATTATGAAGTGTTTTGCAACACAGAGAAGAAAAGACACCGCAGAGTGAGCTTGGGAATGCTTCTGCAAGAAGGTCATTTTGGCAAGCTAGTTCTTGTCTGCTGTTAAAGGTCTTTGCTGACAATAATACAAGTAAGGGCACAGTGGTAACTTTCTCTATCAGATACGTATTGTGTATGCAGTTACTTTACTGGTAAAACGAAGCTGTTTCCCCAAACAGAATGACCTATTCCAGCAAAAAGATGTTTGATGGGAGTACAGTAATGTTGGCACAAAGATGTTTCCAGCATAGAGTTCATCAAAGGGTTTTCTACATTCCTCACTAACAATGCCACCCCAAATTTGAAATACAGATGACACCTAAATAGAATATGGATAATGGGTTCCAAAACCTCATCTGACGAATAGCCTGATTTGTTGCATTTCTTCTTGCACTTGAACTGGGAGCGTGGCTCCAGTGGAGGTCACATGTTTTTCAAGGATTGTAAGGTAGGAAGTGGCTCACTTCAGGCCAGCCTTTTTTTCTGCAGTTTAATATGCAGTTAGTAACTTTTTGAATGGTTCTCCCTGGTCTTGTTTCCCAGATAGTCTACAGATTTGTTTTGGAGAAGTTCATCTGTTGTGAAACTCCTCTTGCTCTGCCAGAACATGATGCCTCTTGCAAGACAATTGTCTTAAAGAAAATAGCAATAACTGGGGAGTCGTGAGACATTTCTGGCATGGACTCAGGGAACACTGCCCCCATAGCATATTCTTCTATTTAAAACTGTTTTTCCATTGCTTTATCAGATATTACCTGTTAGTACTAAAGCCATGGTTGCAGGACTGTTTTAATCCACGGAAGTCTCTGCTGCTACTGCAAAGGATGATCCTACCTTACTCCCAGGCCAGGGCGGGAAGCTGATCTTGCTGAAATTTAACCTTTTCTCTGTGTGGATGGGTTAATTTTCAGCTGTTGTGTTTTCCTAAGCTGATTCACTGTGCAGCCACACAAATGGTGGTGGAGGGGTCAAAGAGGGCAAGAAGGACTTCTGGTGGAGCCAGTGTAGGTTTAAGACACCTTACAGAGTCCACTGAACATTTTCTTTGCAAGTATCCTGGAGGAGAAGAGAAGTGGGACTGGGGTTTGTCCTGAGAGGGGCTGGCAAGTAAAGAAATGGAGTCAAGGCTGAGGCTGGCTGAGAGAAGTTGTACAGTTCAGGCAAGGAGATACTGAGCTGAGGAGAAAAATGGAGTAGAAAATGATGACCAGCAGGAGAGGGAACATGGAGAGTGGATGAGGAGCAAGGGAGACAAGGAAATTTGAGCTGCAGTCCATGGCAATGAGGAGAAAGGGGAGAGGAGGGATGGAGAAAGAGCCCCTAGCACAAGCTTGGGTAAGGAGGGGTGCTGTGGACAACTGAAAAAGAGTGTGAGAAAGGGAGCGAGCATGGAGCTGAGCCTGGGAGAGGGAGGTCAGGGTGGCAACATGGGTGCAGCACAGTAGGGAGAAAGAGGTTGGAGGAGAAGCCAAGGAAGTCTTTGGGCCGAGCAAAGACCAAATGTGGGGTTGAAAAGAAGGGGGTGATGCTCAGAGTTGCTTGGGAAGTGTCTGGAAATTGGAAAGTCAGAAATAAAGATAAGCACATGCCCATCCTACAGTTTGGTGCTGGAATGAGGAGTCTGAGGTACAGAAGGAGCCATCAGGCTGGAGGTCGGGGGACAGGCAAGGGGTCCTCGTTCACATAGGTATCTGGGAGGGGAGCCTGGTGATGGCAAACTTGGTGCTCCTCTGCTGCCTCAAAGCCCAGGGGGAGAGCATCTCATCCCTGCCTCTCGCTGCTCCTCCTTGTCTCTACCTACAGTGGGACCCTATGACCACCCCAGCTGCCACAGCTTATTAGCTGAAGAGATGGGGAGCTGATATTTTGGAAATGTCACAGCAGTGCCAAGTAATGAGGTTTTTCACTTTTTGAAAGACCTAGCAAAGTCACACAGTCACAAAAACTGCATTAAATGCTAACTGCTATGGATGCAAAGTTGAACACTCAAAAATTAAGAAATAGTATAATTAAGTCTGCCTGTGTAATTTTAATTTATTCACTTCCTGCATATTAATTATGATTCAGTACTTAATGATTTAATGATCCCACTATGATCAAATAATTTTTTTGTTTTGTTGTTGCCAGCCATTTTAAGTCAGGTTCATTCCCTGGCAGTTCCCAATCAGTTCACCGAGTCATTGCACAACTCCTGGCATAAACTGTGGAGCAGGGGAAGGATGTGACCACTTTAGTGCCAGCAATGCTAGCTTAGCCTGGCCTAAACCAAGTCTGAAATGACAACATTAATCTCCATGTAGTAGGGTAACAGCTTCAGTTTTATTAAATGTTGGCAAATCCAGGCAGATTTGTGAATGGGGATATCCTTGTTGCAAAGAGCCCACATGCCTGCAAAGCTGGGATTAACTTTTCTCAGGAACACATCAACACTACTTCTTAACTCTTTTGGCTGAAATCAGGAATAATTATAACTCCAAGGCAGACACCAGACTGCAAACTTTCAAGTGGTTCAGTGATGGAAATGTTCTGTGTAACCGAAGTTCTCCTAACTGGAAGAACCAAGAAAGGCTTCCTGGCAGGCACTGTCCCCAGACCACTCCCTAGAAAAGGCAAGAGCTGTGGGAGGTCCAATGAGGCTTGGCCTGAATAAAATTCATATTTCCTGCAGCCAAATATGTAAGTCTTAATAAAACCCTGAAGACTTCAGAATTTCTCCTTGATCATTCTGTGAAGTTGTGTGTTTACTGAGCAAAGCTTTTTTAGAGGAGCTCCTCCATTTTCTCTTAAAATTATTGTTTCTTTAACTTTGCGTCAGAGGAAAATGCAATAATGAAGCTCATTTGTAGCTCTACTGGCTACAGGTGGTCGTGTACAAAAGCAGGGCTGAGAAGCAGTGCTTTATGCACAACACAGCTGAATCACGAAGGGCAGTGCCAGAGTACCTACCGCAGGTAGGGAGCAGACACGATCAATGGCTGCCACCGTTAACAGCACTGCCTAGTTCAATTATTTGAGTTGCTAACAGGTCCAAAATATAATTTGGACGGACAGGATGAAAACAACACAAAGATATTTCTAGGTCATGGTGAGTTCCCTTATATCCCTGTGCCACAGCAGGCAGTGCATGGTGGCTAGCTGTGCTTTCCAAGCTGGGGCATTTCCAATGACTAGCTCGTGGGTTCGGATCGACTTCACACCAGGCAAGCAGTGACAAGCACATTTAGGGTGAGATTCTGCCTCCTTTGAACTTCAATGTAACCAAAATTTTGCCTTTATGACCCAGGGGTTTGGGGCTGCACTGACGCCGTTAGATGCTGTTTCCTGATGCTGCCTGTTCCCTTCACCACTTTCTGCTGCTTTGACTCAACATGCAAGCTTGAGATAGGTCAAAGAGGAAAAAAAAGTAATTTTGTTTAATTGCAAAGGTGGAAACTTTGTTTCTAGTACATTATACAGCTAAAAAGCTAATTTAAAAGGTCAAATTTAACATAGAATTTATAATTTTTGTTTTGAAATGTACATAACTGAGAAATAATAAATATTGGGCTCACAATGCTACTTTCTTGTTTGTTTTTAGGTGTTTCTGCTGCCATGATATCTGTTTTGGAACTGTTAAATCAGCCTTTTGAAATTTTAAATTAAAAATTCTAACTGGTTTAAATAGACTAATACAGAATTTTTCTTACTAATAGCAAAAGTAATTTTTATTACTACCTTAGTGATATAATTTTCATGTTAAAGAACTATGCACTATTTTTATATCTTAGAAAGTATCAGTTGTTCATGCTCAGAACTATATAAAGCTTCAACAGTTCTTTCTGATATTATTTCAAGATTGTCAATATGTAACCAAACTCTTGAGATCAAACAGACTTTCTAATTAGTTTTCTGATCTTCTAATTGCATCTTTTAAAAGCAGATTGACAGGCATTAATGAATCTTTTAATGTATATTTATAATTTACTCTGTACAAAACCTCGTGCAAAAGGAATTTTGTTGTCTGTTCATATACTCCTTAAGCTAAGGAAAAACAAACTTTAAGAATCTTGCTGTAAAGACATTGCTTCTTGCTTGCTGAGCTGGAGTTGCATATGCAGTTCAAGAAGGTATTAAAACTTGCACTTAAGTTTGAAGTTATTTCTGTTGTTGAAGTGACTTGATTACTCTCATGCATCAATGTCTTCAGGAGAGTAATAGGTCTTGTTTCTATCATATATTTTTATGCTCCAGGCCTATATGTATGCAAAATATCATCCTTTAGTTGTGAGTTGTTTAAGAACAAAGCTTTACACATTTCTATTCCGCTGTGCAAGACTGGAAAGCTCTGAAAAATAGAATAATGTAAACACTATGAATAAAAACCTTTGTGGTGACCATACATCACATCCTGTCAGATTGATGCATTAACTTGCTGGATTACAGGCTTCAGTCAGCAAAAAGCAAAGCAAGCTGGTAAATAAAAGTTTGACCTGGTTTTCCATATAATTAAACTAGTCAGTAGATTTAAAACTGATGGAAAGCAGTGGACTCTGCTAAAAGAGCAGGCAGAAATGGAAAGCAAATATAAGTTACCTGTTAGATAGCTCTTCAAGAGACAGCCATTCTTTCATTTATCCTGGTATATTGAGACCAAAAGCTCCCCTGTGGACTTTCGAGGGACCCAGTTAACATCTGAAGTCCATCTATTATAACTACAGTAAATACATTGTTGTCATGGTAATGCAATGATCAAAGTCTGAGGGAGAAACTCTGGCATTTGTATCGTTCATAGTGTGAGATGAAAGGAAAGCTTGACAAGAAATAAAATTGAATTGATAAACATTTACTTTAAGTTGATTTTGCAAGTTAAAGATTGCAACATTGCAAGATGTGAATTTTAATTTAAAATGAAACGATTTCAATTTAATTATATGATCTTGTTTAGTAATTCTGATGTTAGTACTCAAAACAATGCTTGCATTGTTGCCTGGGAAGGGTGGTGGTTTTCTTCCCCAAATAAATTTCTAATTTTTTGGGACAAAATTGACCCTAATTGATCTAACTGGTCCCCTTGCGAGGCCTTGCAGGGAAGTAGATGTGAGCAATTGGGAGGATTCACAGGCAAATCTACTGCGTGATGAAAGGTGAAGTTTCACAACAGACTACAGCTTATTTAGGTTCTCTCTGCCACCGAGTACACTTAAATGGTGGAAGGCTGGTCCCGTTTTCACCCCAAGTCTGGCCAATGCCAGCTTGCCAGCCCCTGTCCCCAGCTCCTAGCTGGGCACTTCTGCCACTTGCCTTCTGCTATCCAACCTGGTGAGGCTTCTGTGGAAGTCCCTTCAGCTCTCTATGTCAGAAAATAAAAGAAAAAAAGGAAAATATGGCTATTTTTTTGCCAAATTATGAAATTGAACTAGCTCACAGAAAGAGCAGGGGCCAGCAGTAATGACGAGCAGGGCAGGAAGAGCAGGAGGGGAGAATGACCTCCTCTGTTTGGTGGCTATGAGCCATTTGGCTGGCCCACTGTTTATGGCCTTGAGCATTTATGATGCAGAGCCTGAACTGCTTGCTCACCAAGCAGGTGAAATGTATGTTCCTGAGGAATTGCAGAGTAGAAGGGTAGCTTGAAACCCTGCCCTACTCTGCTGCTTCAGTGCCTTGCTCAGGGCTGTGGTTAGGGCCATCTGTAAGACAGGAATACAAAGCCATAATCCTTTCTGCATTTAGGCAACAAGTCTTTCCCTTTGGGTTGTGAATCCTATTGTATTACATAGGACACCTGGTTCCAGCTTCTGATTTCCACTCCAGCAAGAGCTGCTTGAACATTAGGCCTGGCTGCACAGAGTATTACCTGCCCCAAATCCCTTTTTGGAGGTGTTGCCTCCTTTGCCAACATGCTCACAATGTGTTTCTAGCCCCAGTCTAACATTACTTGCTTGCAGTGAATATATCATTATTCCAAAGCTGTGTCTTTCACTTCAGTGGTGTAGCTTAATGGGGTATATGCATGCATGCCCGTAAATCTTGATGGATCAAGCTGTGCAAGCTCTAGTCCCAGTGAAAGGGGATGACTCACCTGATGAAGTGCTCACTAGTCAAAGCAAAAGGTGCACAAAGGAAATCTTAAGTGTTAAAATAATCTTTTGTCAACAGGGACAGATTCTGATGTCCTTAATCGCAGTGACTGCATCTTACAAGTAGTCCCAATGAATGAACTGAAACTACTTGCTGAGTGATAAAGTAGCTCTCCTGGGAGAAAAGGTACCGAATTCCAGCTATAGGTCATCAACCTTGTGTTAAAGTCTCAGTCCATTTAGTTGAAGTCTCATGGTTAATGTTCCATGACAGCCCTTTAATACACAAGAAAACAGCTTAATCTGAGAGAGCCCTCCTGGCATGTTATACATTTCACCAGTATTGAAGGGACCACTGAAATTACAATTACAAAAAAGATGTGAAATGTCACATGATATGGTGATGATAAAATGCTGAACGTGCTCCTAACTTATTTCCTGGACACTGGAACAGGCCCGCAGCCCGTTGCCCAGCACCCTGAGATAAAGGCACAAATATGGAGTGAAAGGCAAACACAAGAGAAAATTCAAAGGAAAAAATGCGAAACCAAAAAGGAAAGTAATAAAGGATAATTTAACTTCCAAAGTGCTTGATTGTCTGAACAGAATTAATGAGAGTGTAGAAACCACAAAGGTGGTTTCCATGCAGGATTGAGACTACTTTCATTGTACTTTTTAAATGTAAGCAGTACAAAAATTGAGTGCACGTGAACCATCATGCATAAAACCTGTATAAATACCATGACTACTCATCTAGAGCCCTCCCTGGATTTTTAAGAAAAGCACTGCCAGAAAAGGACCAGTGACCTTAATATTATTTTATGCAGTAGTTACTGTGTCAAAAAACAATTTTACTTTGGAGATCTAAATGATAAGGAAGTACCTGTCTCGAGGATATTACTGCATCATGCAGTTTTCAACCTATACAAAGTAAATAGAAAAGTAGTTTTGTCTGAGTAAGGACTTTATGATATGCCCCAGAGGAATTAAAACTCCAGGAAAGGAAATGGAAAATCTAGAAAATGAAGAAAAACAAGTACTACAATTTAATAGCATGTTTAAAGCATACGCTTATTTTAGAACATGTGCTCAACATCTTCCCTTACTGGGTTTTTAGAGTGTACAAGTACCAGATGATGTATATTACTAAATCACAGTGCAAAGGTTGATAAACATATCTGCAAAACATACATTTTCCTGGACTGCAGCCTGGCTATGCAAAAAAATAATTAAAAGGGAACAAGGAAATGAAAGTATTAAATGCACTTTTTTTATTTCCAGATAGACCATAAATCAAGCATTCAGAAGTTTTCATCAGTCTTAAAGAAGTACTTAGCTATATGGAATATCAGGCGTCCAAAGGAAAGACCATCACTTTTGGGATACACTAACTATTCTCATTTGTAATTTATCCTGTAAAAATACGGCAGCTGGATGTCAGTGCTCTTTGGTTAGGTTTTTAAAGCTCAAGAAATACTGAAGTTAAAGGGGCATGCTCAGTCTGACAGCCTGATATTTTATTAAGAATGAATTCAAAATTATTTCAGAGACTCCCCTTACTCCTGAATTCGCATCTCGTGCTTTTGAAATTCTGCTTCTGAGCATTTAATATATTTTTATTCTCTCTGTTTCGGATAGGCCCATCCAAGCAGAGGACAGCTAAATGCCAGGCCACATGTATGAAGGAATACTAAAATAAAGGATCACCATATAAACAAATGTGGGTTTTGGTTTTGTTTTTTTTTTTCAAAGACAATGATTTCTTTCTTTTCCTTCAGATGATTGTCCTTGTACATTTTTGGAGGGGAAGAGAAGACTTGCTAGCCTAGGTGAAGAGGCTGAGGCCTGAAAGAGGAAAACAAGAGGAGTTTGGTTTGTTTAGGAAGGCGAGGAAGCGTGCATGTGAAAAGCAGTAATGGGGTTTCCTGAGATACTGGGGAACTAGAGAGAGGGAGAAGGTTAGCCTGAGCCTGGTCCTTTACTGTCAGCTGGCACTTCTCAAGCATGAAGTATTTGGTAACTCTCTTAAAATGGGATTACTGATACCCTAAGAGTTCCTATTTCTCTCCATTGACTACAAAGGCAGTTTTGACAGGTACTGCCACTGTCAGCTTCTGCATTGGAAAGACCTGAAGTCAGGTGAGATGAGCCACAACCCAGATTACTGGAATTTAGACAACGTAACCTCTAATTTACTTGTTTGTTAATCCTTACAGGATCCAGTCCTTGCAACCTGCCTGAATTGAGTATTGTGTTAATAATGATTTTGGGGGGGAAATAAGGATTATTTGATCATGTTGTGTGTGTGTGGTTCCGTGTGTGCCTGTGTGTGCCTGTCTGCCTGTCTTTTGAACTTGCTGGCCAATTGTTAAGTTTGAGAGAAAGGTAAAGATTTTAAAACTACTGAGTTTCTTCAAGTTTTGTCACAATAGATACACGCCCCTGCAGACACCAGAGACCTACACAAGAGCTTTCTGACAGAAACCAGTAGGACATCCACTGGTATTGGTTTCATTGCTCACAAAACTTCATTTACTATCTGCAAATGCTTCCTGTTGGGTCTGGATTCAGTGGAGGATTAAATGACTCACATCTGCAGTGAGTTGTTTGACACCTGTAATGCTGGTCTTAGCTAGGAGTTAGGAGTAAGGTGACATGGAGCCACTTGCTGCTAGTGCTTGCTTATGGCCAGCCACAGCTGCCTGCCTCTGCCGACAACCATCCTGGGCATGGGTCCTGTCATACCTAGGAACACCATGGCTTTCTGCATTTAGTTTTAAAAGACAAACATTTTAAAAATAAAAAGTCAGCAACCAGGAAAGAAAAGGAGTAGGAAGTGTTTGGAAATTGGGAAAGTTGGATGGACTGAGGGCCAGGTTTCTTGAATTCATGGTGGTAGCAGTTTTGGCAGATGAAGTATTACAATAGTGGTTGCTCTGGAGAGGTGGGGTTTTTTTGCGGTGACTGCACACTTCATCTCCACTGGCCACAAAAAAAAAAAACACAAAACCAAAAAAAAACCCCAAAAAAACAACAAAAAAAGACAACTGGAAGTGATTACTAATGGGAAATGCTGTATTATTTTCATAGGTCTGATAGATGATGTGAAAAAGTGAATTGTCAGGGAAAGGGAAAGCCAAAGTCACTCTGAACACTGTAGCATTTAGACCTGTTCTTGGCTAATTGCCAGATGTACCAAATAAAACCCTAGAAATGTGGTGCTGTTGATTACATCAGCAGGCCCCACTGATCTGGGGACTCGCACACAGCCAGCTGGCTTCTCTTTGAACTTTCTGAGGCTGGCCTTGTCAGTGGCACGTGAGCTGGGTGCAACAGGAGAGAAAGGCAATCACCATGGAAAGTGAGGAGATAGATAAAGAAACTGCCCAGTGAGAGCCAAGCTTGCGGCTCACAGAGCCACTGATAAATATCACGGGTTTCATCTGGAAGGTCTGAGGTCTTCCCCGTCATGGATTTGTAGTTTTTCTCCTCCTTAACATTTCAGTTCCTCTCAGAGCAAGCGGGAGCTGGCTACTCTGCTTCCCCTAGATGAGTCACTCCTCCAGATAAGTCTGACTGACTTCAAAACTCAAGTTACTCTGCATCAAGTATAAAACGTTGAGACAGAAAAAAAAGCAGACTGCAAATGAGGAAACGTTCCTGCCAAATTCCAGTCCCCGTCACATAAAGCCTATTTCACGTGTGAGGTGACGTGCTGTTTTGAACTGACTTCAGCTGATTGTAAAACAAAAATGATGCTGTAATTGTCACATAAAGGCTCCCGACATAGCAGGGGAGAAGACTTCAATCTGTTGCAACCTGTTCTCTTTGAGGAAGAAAAGGTGACTGAGAAAGTGTTATTAGGCACAGAACAGTGAATCAGAAGCAGAAATATAGCCCTCTTTCATTTTTTGGAAGCATTTACACTTGCTAATGTGCCACTTGCTGCTCTTAAAAACTCAACTCTTCGTTCCTACCTGGCAGCAAACTGAGAATCTACTTTCCTAAAAACGTGCCAGAAAAATACAGCTCCTTCAGAACCAAAAATTTGAGTCACGTGTGGGATACAGCAGCTAAAACAACACTGACCTGCGGGTAGGCTGCTCTCTATGTGGGATGTCCTGGCTGAGGAATTCCTCCACAGCCCTGAAGCAGAAATGTTGCCTTTGTGCTTTCCCATCTCTACACCTCTAAAAGTACCCATCCCAGTGCCAGGAAGGTAGTTAATGTGGCCAACAGGGCTTAAGCAAGGTATAAAAGTGGCTATTCAGGCCTTCAGGCTTTCGTTATAACACCTACTTTATCTTTCGGGAGGCTGGGGGGGGAACATCCATAGGAGCCTCGTGAAGCAGAGCAGTACTGCCTTCTGGCAGTGCAGAGACAGTGCCAGGCAGCCACCTCACCATGAAGGATACGAGCTGTGGCTTTTTCAAAGGAATTCTCCAGAGAGTCAAAAACTGAGTGACATTTATTTGATATTTTTGTAGAGAAGGAAGAGAAAGGGGCTGCATAAAAAAGTTGAAAATCTCTTCTATATTCTAAGCATAGCCATAAGCAGGCAACAGTATATCATCCTGGATCGCAAAAACTTGTAGGACATCGTAGTAAATTTAGCTCCTCAGTCTCTGCTCTTCCTAATCCTGACCACAGGCCTACCCATAGCTATATGGCCCCCACCCAACTGAGACTGTATATACCCTCACCATGCACATCTTACGGCACCCATCAGTGAACGTAACTCCCAGGATCCAAATGCTAACGGTAAGATGGGCCCAAGACAACAAGCTATAAAAGCTACTCACAACCCTTCACTCCACATAGACCAACTTCTTCTGCTTGGCCTTGGGGTAGAGAAAATTAAAACTAAGATTAGCATACAGGTTATTGCTAGCAAACACAGGGGCAGGAGAATTCAGTTTATTGCTACAAGAGATCACTGGGATATACTTTAATACTAGATGATGAGAAGAATACTAGGTGATGGTTTGTTGGCGACTGAAGCCCAGCTCTTGGAGCTGTAGGTGCAGAGGCTGACAGCCAGCTGTGGGGGAAAGTAAGATATATTGGGCAACTTTTACAGTGTTTGTGATAAGAGTTACTGTTAAATTTTAGATGTGGAATTACTGAGCAAGAAGAAATATTCCTGGATTGTATGAGGCCAGTATGAAGGGAGAGCTGATAGGACCAAATGCTCTAAGCTGAATTTTGGCCACATGAGGGTTGCTGCAGGATATGTAAGGAAGGCTGGGGGTGCACGTGGAGAGGAGCTGAGAGCTAAGATTTACATGGATGAGCAGTTCAGTTTTCTGCTGGATCCTACAACAGCTATAGGGGGAAAGGCAGGTGAGGCAAGTGTCAAACAGTTTACACTTGCTTTTTTAACTGGTAAGACTCTTCAGATGATAATCAAAGATAGGATTAGTCTTAGGATGGGGGTTGGGGTTAAAAACAGGCAGGCCTGAGGTCCTCAGTCTGCTGGTACAGCCAACAGGGACTGTTGGGCTGCAGTGAGGGCTAGGGACCTCTACTGACGTGGCTTTTTTATGAAGTTTTACTGGCTTTTGGTTGGGGTTAGGAGATTGGAGGAATTTAATTAATTTTTGGATTGTGCAAGGTCCCGGGTGGTATGGTGGTAGCAGGTTCCCCCTAGGCACTTAGAGAAGTTTTCATTTGGGGTTTAGGGGCGGGGGGGGGCGACTGCAGAAACTGAAGCAGCCCAGATTTACAGCCACGATTAATCCTCAGTCATTGGCTCATTCTTCCCCAGCCCTTGTCCAAGCCATAGAGATCCAGTCAGATCAGACTGACTATAAGACTCCTATCTGAGTCATATCTCTAAACCTAACTTGCACATTAGAAGTTCACATGCCCTCCTTCATGGTATGAATAACTATCTGCTCTTCAGCCCCAACACCAGCTGCCATCACCCAGCCCTACTGAACTTGCAGGGTCTGCCAGTTAAAGTTCTTGCAGCCACTACTGCCCACTGGCCCATCCTTTAATCCTACCTCTAACCCTCATCCTCACTAAATTCTAGCAGCCCATATCTACTCCAGACTTATTCAGAAGCTATTTGATCTGCTGGCATTTGTGCTCAATCCAGCTTAGTGAGCCTACAAGGCTTTCTAACATTGCTCATAAGTCATTCCCCCCACAACATGGACACCTGTGCAGGACTCAAGACAAGAAAGGGTTTGTCCTAGCATCTGTGATGTTCCAGACAGAGTTGTGGGGTTAAGACAATGGCAGAAGACAGTAACCTAAAAATCTTTGCTAATGAGTATGTGTCACATACAAATATAGCAAAATATAGAAAGCTGTAAGCTGCTTGACTCTTTGTATCAGTGATTGATGCTCTCACTTGCTCATTCACTCAGAGGCAAAAAGTCACTGACCAGACACTGTTCTCTTCAGCAGCAGACACATAGCCTCAAGAAATGGTTCCTCTTTCTGCTTTCTTAATGTGGGCCTACTGCCTTTAATATTATTCCTAAGCTACCTGCATGCAAATCCTCATTACCTTCTACACGCACACAGCCAGTGCATGATAGGCCTTGCCAGAACATGTATTTTTGGCAAGACAGTGAAGCCATGCTTGCTTTCAGGTCACTTTTTGTCCTGGTTTTGTATCGAAGCTTTTCATATCAACAGCAGTTTCATTTCAGTAAGCTAATAATAGCCCTTGAAAAATCCTGTGTATCAGCAAAAAACTACCCATGTCTGAAAATCGACTTTAAGAGCTTATGCTGCACAAGGGTGAGTGATGAGGAAGCCTGTGTGTTGGCCCAGGCTAAGGCATAGCCTTGCATTTGCATAGTGAGGCCTGTGGCAAGGTTTGGCCATTGTCTGTAACTGGAATATTAGTTAAGTCCTGTGAGATTCAGTAATTAACTCAGCTCTTTGGGTCCAAACACTAGTTCTACTCCAAGCCATTAAACCCCAGACTAACATAACCTAAAGCGCAGTATTCCCATCCAGCCCTACCAGCTGGTCATGCTTCACTGTGCTTACGCTCTTCTGAGCTTATAAACTTTATTTTTCCCAGCAATAACACTTGCTTTTCATCTCTATCAGTCCTTAGCCCCAGCCTCAGCTCCAGCCATACCATTAACAGACTTGAGCAACTCAAGTCTCCAGAATTAATAAATATCAACCTAGACCTAATCACAGCCCTGCGGTCTGGAGGAGCCAGGCAGAACCCTTCAGCTCCAACTTTTCCAAAGCCAGACACCAGCTGATGCCATTCCTAAACTTGTATTAGAGGCTATGCTGGACAGCCTGTGCTGTCTTTGAGCTGTGAACCCCTAACGCAGAATGATGCTCTGGGAAGCTGCTCAGCAGCAGACGTGAGTTTTGCTTATGGTGTCAAGCTTGTCCTTTGGAAGTGCCAGTAGAGCATGGGCAAGGTGCATTTTAGTTTGTCTTTTAACTGTAGCCCAAGAACAGGCCCTGAACATTGTCCTGTGTTATTTTCTAGTTTTCATTACACAGAAGTAAAGCAGTAGCTGCACATATGACTCAAGATTGTTTGTGGATAAAGGTTGTTTTTCAAAATACCCCATTGTAAAATGGACACCTCAGAAAACAGACATATACGTCACACTGTTGTTGGTATTTTGTCACTGCTTTTCGGAAAGTGTGAGTGCAGTTAGTTTAGTCAAGGTCATTAGAGCCAGTTCCATTAGGATGATGCACATTTTCCTGGGCGAATAATTGTAGTACTATTTATCTACAAGATATGCTTTCACAATAGAGCTGAATCAATGTATCTGATTCCAGTTCACATACATTCATTTTACTTACCAGTGGAAACTGATATTACCAGTCTTTGATAAGCATTTAATTTAATTCCTTCCAGACATTTCATTTAATGCCTTTCAGTCTGTTGGAGTTAAATTAGCAGGACTAACTACTTAAGAATACTGAAAAAGAAAGTAAAACATTTTTAGGATTAGATATTTGAGACAGGTTTACACATTAGCATGTCAAATCCATACAATACAGGTGTTAAAAAGGGCTTCAGTTACTCCCTAATTAGAAGCAAACCTTTGATAAGAGCAGAGTATGTGTATCTCAAGACACAGGCTCCCCTGTGGATGGAAGAACCACTTTGCTATGCAGCTGCACACCATCCTGCCACTATGTATTTTAAATAGCACCATGACATCACTTTTTTTTAGAGGAAGGGGTGCATTGTCAATATAAGTGGAAATGTAAAGGTATTATTTTCCTCAGTTTGTTTAAGAGCAATATTCAGAGCTGCCTTGTGGCTCACATGCATCAGGACCATTCCTCTGCTTGAAACCTGGGATAGCGTGCCCACAGACATGGTACTGGCAGGTCTCCAGTCATGCCAGGGAGGTCAGGTGTGAAGCAGCACCCCTACATGTCTTTACCACGGCTCTCTTCCTGGAAACTGTGGGTCTGGTTGGCACCTCAGCGTCTCCCACCACTCTGAGGGAGAAAGGCCAACAAAAGCTTTCTGATTGAAAGGCGTGAGCCACCTCTTAGAGGACCACCATTCCTTGCTGGTCTCCCAGAACTGGAAACCTGCATAGGCAGTTCATGTCATGCCCACATCATGTCTTGGATCAGAGTCTCAAGGTGATGATTACCCAATGTGGGGAAAGAAGCAACAGATCATTTAGGAGTTTTTATTCTGGGAAACACCTATACCAGTGGACATTGCCTGCAAGTAGCTTATGAGTTACGTGCAAATCATAGAATCATAGAATCATAGGATCATTAAGGTTGAAAAAGACCTCAAGGATCATCAAGTCCAACTGTCAACCCAACACCACCTAACTCACTAAACCATGTCCCTAAGCACCACATCTACACATTTCTTGAACACCTCCAGGGATGGTGACTCCACCACTTCCCTGGGCAGCCTGTTCCAATGCCTGATCACTCCTTCAGTGAAGAATTTTTTTCTAATATCCAGCCTAAACCTCCTCTGGTGCAACTTGAGGCCGTTTCCTCTTGTCCTATCACTTGTTACTTTAGAGAAGAGGCCAGCACCCACCTCACTACACCCTCCTTTCAGGTAGTTGTAGAGAGTGATAAGGTCTCCCCTCAGCCTTCTCTTCTCTAGACTAAACAACCCCAGCTCCCTCAGCCGTTCCTCATAAGACCTGTGCTCCAGACCCTTCACCAGCTTCGTTGCCCTTCTCTGGACCTGCTCCAGCACCTCAATGTCCTTCTTGTGGTGAGGGGCCCAAAATTGAACACAGTATTCAAGGTGCGGCCTCACCAGTGCCGAGACACCTCTAATATGAAATTCTGCAATATTTATGTATCTTCACAGCATTTACTTTTTACTGAGTTAATAATATGAATTATTCCAGTAAAGAGAAGATGTATTCCAGTTTTCCATAAAAACAATATCTCAAAGATTTCTTTGACAGATACACAAAATGTCTATGGTGTTATTTTTTTTAAACAAAATATGCAATTATTCAGGTAGAGAACGCTATAACCTGTTTGGCAGTCCTCTCCTTAATTCATATTTCATAAATGGCATTTCACACTGATCTTTGTTTAAATGTGCAAGCCCTAGAGATGTGAGGATCTGGAAACAGGTACTGAAACCTTCATTAAAAAAATTCATCTCCACTCTCCATTCCCTCCTCCTCTTTTTTTTTTTTTTTTTTAAAGAGAATGCAAAGTGGGAAATATGAGATTGGAAAACTTGGGAAAAGCTTGAATTGAATGTATTTGAGAAATACCTTTTGTCAGAAAGAGCAGGACAATGTGTGATGTTTAAAACAAATGCTGCAATTTCACCCTTCGAATATTTTCCATACAATAAAGTATTTCCAGTTACGTTATTAGAAGTCACTATGCTGTGTTAGCTGTTTCATGCCTATGAATGTTTATTTTCCAAACATTTATTCTAGGAATTTGGTTTTGTGCTGTATGGCTTTGTGCATTATGACCTTAAGTCTGCTTACATCACATTTCTGAATCTTATGGAACGTTCTTGTTAATGAGTCAGTAATGGTGGTACTCTTGATTTCTGTCTTTCTAGTTATTTACTTATTCATTTTACTGCTTGGGACATATGTCAACTAGCAAAAAATGTCAAGAAGTACTTTGTGTGCATTACAGCTCTATCTTTAGTATTGGGCATTCTTGATGACCAAAAGACAGGAATTTTTTTCCTGATTTCTTAGAGATATATCTAGCAGGAGTGTCTCTGTGCGCTAACAACATTAAGCATAATACAGTTCTTTTTCTCAAAAAAGTAAATAAAAAATAGTTCTAAAGTTAAAGCTGCAGCTATTTCAGTTTTGTCTTAAAAGAGAGAAAAGCCCAGAAGAATCTGCTACGTTTTATGCGTGCAGACATTTCCAGAAAATGTAAATCTCTGGTTAGGCTATGCTTCTGTAACAGAAGTCAGATAGTGAAATATCCTTGACTCAGGACTGCAGGTGTAAAGAAAGTGTGGAATTAGGGAGGAGCGTTTGTGAATGTAGTGTTGCTTCTGTCTTTCACTTTTTCACTCTTCCGTGTACCGAGAACCAAAAAAATGAGGGTAGGGAAGGGCAGAGGGAGGAGATGGAGAAAGCAAGTCTCACTTTTTTTTTAGTTTTCTCTGTTGGTCCAGAAGAAGCTTTTGCAATCCAAAGAGCGCATACTAAAGCAAAGAGCCACACCACCGGTCACCCAAGTTCATTTCTCAGCCCTAAAAGATGCTGTCATAAGTGCATGCTGTCTCTGCCGTGATGTAACTGTCCCCTTTTTAGTAATACCAAAGAGAAAATTTCCAAATCAGATTCAAGCAGGCCAACCTGCTCGTGTTCATGTGAAGGGCTGGAAGGGTGCGCTGGATGTGCTGTGGTGGGAGTGCTCATTTGGACTGGGCAGGGGCAGCAGCCATGGCGGGTAGAGCAGAGGGAAACAAAGCACTTTTGGAAACATTTTGGTTTGGGAACTTTTTGCCCAGTTGTTCAAGATAACATATCTTTTTTTTTTTTTTTTTTAAAGTGCTTTTCTGTGACCTGAGTTAGGTCTCAATGCAACACTGTGTTCTTCTAAGCATGTAGCTCTGCTGTCCTGCAGAAACAGAATGTACATATTTGAGCTCATTGTCGTGTTCCCTCTTTTCTGACTTGTTTGTTGAGAGTCATTCTCCATAATCTTCTAGAGTGTGATGAATGCACATCAGCGTTGCATTGCAGGATAACAGAGATTTAGGGGTAAAGGAAAAAGAGTTGCTTCTGTGGCACCTTTGTCCTGCAGGAACCCTAAATTAAAAAAAAAAAAAAGTATAAAACTCTGTGGAGGGAGTGGTACAGCATCAGAGCACTAGTTTCCTAGTCCTTGAGCTTTTTTCTCTTCTGCTCATTCTGTTAAGGAACAAGTAATCTCTCAGACTTGTTTCTTTCCAAGAAGAGTCACATTTGTTTTTGTAGCTAAGGAGCATCCAGCTTGGCTTACTCAGAAGATCTTAGAGGAATTCAGATGTTGATTGGTCCCTGGTGCATAGGACATCTATTTCAAACACGCTTTGATTTACACCAGAGACTGATACCCAGAAGGAGCCCAGGCCATCCTGCTTCTGCCCTGGCTTCGTTTTCTGCCCCTGCCCTCAGTGGCTGGCGCGGGAGGCACAAGCTGCTCTGAAATCCAAGGGCTTCCTTGCTCGCTCTTCTGTGGCAAAGCCTTGCACTGGCAAGTAGGTCCAAACCTCCATAAGGTCCCCATTCCTGAATCACAAGCCTCTGAAAGTAGGACAGGCGGAGGGGGGCTCACTCTCTCCCTGTTCTGTCTTACTGTTTTTAAAACTTCACATTCCTCCAAAACGAGACAAAATACCTCATCATTTACCAGCTCTCCTGAGGTTGCATGTTCCAGTGATGGCATTTGCCACTCGCTTGACAGGAGAGAAGATACAGGCAAGGGAAGTAGTGCTTAGATTAGCTATTGCAGCAACCAAGGTGCTAAAGTTGCTTGTGCATGCTTAAGTAATGACAATGCTGAGGATAGTGGAGAAGAGTCCCCCAGGAACAGAACATGAACATTAATTATAGGGGGAAAAATATATTATTAACATCAGACCGCACACTACAGGAGATCCCAGTGTGACTATTAAAGGAAATTAATTACCACCTCTCTTTACCTTTCAGATCCACTCTTCTTTATAATGAGAATAATTCCTTCATTGTTACCACTAGTATTATCAGCTGTGAGAGAATAATTTTTCCTGGTGTTCTATTCACTGCTATTGTGCATCTGTATGTTCTGAAAATAAATACTTCCAATGGATGCATTGCATCCCCTTTGAGGAAGTCCCACAGACTAGGCTCAGGCCCTATAAAACAGAGCAATCCACTAAAATACATGTTCGTTGGCACTGGTAAGTGTGAAATAGCATCAGTCATTCAGTGCAGCAAAACCAGGACCAGACTTTAGGAGGCAGCATGCCAGCAACAGTGCAGGAGACCTCTCTTTCCCATAAGTGCTCCTCTCCTCACATCAACCACACCTGGCCATCATACCAGGTTTGTAAATTCCAGGATTGAGGATTACGAGAAACAACTAACCTTTCAGAAATGGTTAGGCATTGGCCCCTTCGAGGACAAGTGAAAAAAATTAATTTAAAGATTCTCAGTCTAAATTATTTTCCATGTACCCCAGTCTCCTGAAACAAAGCAGTTAAAAGCAAGGAAATACTCTTACTTTTTCAGACTACTCCTGCTTCACAAGCCCTGTTTCAAGATCTCAGTGTATTTTCCAAATACATCTTGTGTAAACTCCCATGAGAAATTTTTGCTGGTAAAGTCAGAATTGAGGTCAAAACTGGACTGAAAGAAAGCTCATTACAACTTTAACATCCGTAATCCACCCTGAGGAGAGAGATGAATGCAGCGAGCAGGCTATGGATGCATTGTTTCCATTGTACTCTTGATTAACTTATAATTCACAAGTGAGGGAGTGTGAAGGAAACTACTGACTGATGGAAGGTCACCAATTCCAAGAGGAAATAAATTACATATAGACATCCCATTCATCACTTTATTTCTGCAACAGCATTTTGGATTCTGTCTCTCTAGGGTAAAGCCTGTTTAAAATCTTTTAATATTTTTGCAAAGTCAAGGCTGGAAAGCTTGTGTAACCTTAGTAACAAAAGAACCATACATGAAATCCACAACATCCCAGGGCAGTCAGTGACTTTTTCCTTGAACAGGGTGCTAATTCCCCAAATTCTTTATGATTGTCCTTGGATAGAGGCCAGTAATTGTTATGATTCTTTCAACCCTGCATGAAGATCTACCATCACCCTATTATTTCTAGTATAATAACAATCTTAAGCTTTGCTGTGAGGTTCACCTTTGCATTACGTGGAGCATCCACTTCTCAGAAAATCCTGATTACGGCCATGGCTCTAATTAGTATCAGGTTCCCAAATTCTCGTATCAAAGAATATATAAATGGGTGTATGATCCCCTTTCCTTCATCCACCCTCAGTTTTTACAGGAATAAATTCGTTAATGAACAAAAGCTATACAGCAAAGAAATTGCATCAATTGTTCCCCTCTGTTGTGGAAAAGCAGATGCCCCTCAAATATGCATCAAGCTCCTGAACCAGTATCTCACTTTATCACATTGAAATGGAAGCAGTATAACAGTAGCTAGTCTAAGTCTGCAAGAAGTAGCAAGAAGTCAACATACTCCACATGTAAAAGCTGTAGAGAGTTTGACTACAATAAGAATCAAAACCAGAAATTGATTGGTAATATGGACATTGTGGCCAGAGAAAAGCCCTATGCATATTTACTTCTCCTGTTAAAGTAATACCATGGCAATAGGGCAGCCAGCCATAAATGAAATGCTCTCACACTTTCTTTTCTTCTACAGTTTATTGCAGAAATAATAAACACTGTGCTGCACAGAGTCAAATTGACGCATGAGATCTTCTGCATTTTTGGTGGCTAAAACGATTGCTTTGGAGCAGGTCAGTGCACATTCTCACTTTCAGTTACTTGGGACAAATACAAACTAAGTGTACCATGAAAAATTTAATCACATAACTTGGCATCCAAAAGATGATGAATGTCTCTACTGTGATACATTTATTATGTCTCAGAGAAACCCCATCTTAATGCACAGCTGCAAAAAGAACCACAGGTCTTAGAGCAAAAAAAGACACACAGTGACTGGTGTGGACTAGCATTTTCTGTCAGGTGGACTAGCGTTTTCTGTCAGGTGGGCTTGCAGAACTGCAGAAACACATGAGATGGGACATCAGCCACATCTTTCTTTGTGTTTTTTGGTTTTTTGTTGTTTGGTTTTTTTACAGTGGTAAATTTGAATTTAATTAAGTCCTAATGCTGGATTTTGTAATAATGCCTGTTTGGAAGGACTGGATTGCTAGATAAAGAAACAAGTGAAAGCTATAGCATGTCTACAGAATCTTGAGGTATGGGGGAATACAGACAAAATATCAAATTCTTAAACTCTGCAGAGAATGTCTTTGTTCAGCCTACTACGCAAACAAATATGACACACAGGACGACCAAAAAAATCTTCAGACAGATTCCAACCCTGTCACACCTACAGCATGCAGCGTGGCCGGAGCTGTGTGGAGCAGGCAGACTCCTCACTCAAACCATGAGTCCGCATTAGCAGGAAACCTCTTTATAAAAGGGAAGCAGCTGCTGCACTGGATCATTCCATCTCTACTTTACTGGCTCAGTGTATAATGCTAGGTCGCAATTCCAGGTCAGTTTTACAGAGCTTTAGTTCCACTCATTTTGAAGGACTTGCTGTCATTCATCACCAGTATGAGTGAGAACAGAGACTGGCCTCATCCTCCATCCCAGCTGAAGTGCTGGAGGATGCTGGTAGGCGAACGGTATTTCCGCAGTACCACACCTGGATGGGACGATGCTGCAGGAGAAGGCAGTTCTCACCAGGGACATGAGTGGTCGGGAGGGCAGGTTGAATAGCTTCATGCACTCCAGAGAGGGACAAAATTCAGACTGAGCCCAAGATAATTGGTTTGATAGTTGAAGAATAAGGAAACAGCAGATGCCTTTGAATACATTATAAGAGCAACAGGTCAGACTTTGCTTGTGCTGATTAGGTTTTGAGAGAGACAGAGAAGAAGCCAGTCTTCTGAAACTTGTCACAAATCTTCAGTCTTTTTTTGAACATCTCTTTGGGATGACAACCTATGATCCCTCTTTTTTTTTTTTTTTTTTTCTTCCTATGGTTTTCACATGAGAGTGACTGCTTCGGTCTGCAGTTTAGTTTCTCAGGAGTAGACTAGAGAAGGAAAAGTGCCTGCATCTGTGAAAAGGGTAATACAGGGGAAAGGGTCAGAGAGCCTCTATTTCCCAGGGAGCCTTCTTAATGTACTTCACCGTTGACTCAAAGACAGATTGTAATCCACGACATAATCAGTGTAATTCCTATCAGCACCTGGATTTTCTTTCAAGGTTTTTCATCCAAGCTTTGCCCAGCCTCTTATTACTAATCTGTCAAATTGAAAATCATCCTAGCAGCCAGGGAATTGGAATGCAACACCAAATAGCTGAAAGCTAGCTATGAATTTAGGACCTGTGCTAGCCATTTGGACATTTATTATCTTTTTTTTTCTGGGTAATGGGCAAGTTAGAACCTTTCAATATTTCAAAAAGAGAGAGCAGCAGAAAATACCGCTGAGGACAAGCTGCAGAAGCTCTGATCCTGTATCTGAAGTCCAGTACCAATGTTTTTTCTCATGAAAAAAGTAATCCATTCAGCTAAAAGAGAGTGAGGTTGACTTTGAAAATTAAAATCAATGCTTTAATTCAATACACATACAATTACCAGCTGTCAAAAGGCATGTAATGCACTTTTACTGAAAAAAAAAAAACCAACAACACAAAAGACCAGAAAGGAGGCTTTGACGAATGTTAGGATTCTCATAATGATTTTTTGTGTGTGTGTTTTTGAAAGCAAGACTGCAAAGTTAAGTGCTGCAGATGATAGGGCATTATGCAGAGGGCGTAAAAGGACTGATGGTGTTTTTCAGAACACATATCACTGCTCCCTGTAATGCTCTGTTGTCACAAATATATGGTGATTAGCCATTTATCAGTGTGAAAGCACATCATAAAACATTCCACATATCATTGAGTTTCTAATAATCTGTGTCATTGTGAAGATTAATACATTAAGTCAGTCCACGTAACTTCATGAAATACCTTCCTCTGTCAAGATTTGTGTTGGGTTTGGCAAATGGAGTATGAAACACTGATCAAATGGAACATCTGCTTTTGTTGACTGGTCTGTGAAATAACAGACTTGGTTTTTCACTCTGGGGTAACCCTGTTTTGAGGTGGTAATAAGAATGCCCCTGGTAGCATTGTCAGCACCCGTAATATCTCACCTGCCTGCTGTACAACTACAGTCCTTCTTAGACTATATTTTGGGACATGACTAACCCCTGTTGGACCCCTGCAGATCTTTTTGCCATGTGAAAGGACACTAAAGACCAGCACCACATATCAAGGTCAATATTTTCAATTTTGAATGTTGAGAGGTCAGCACTTAAATCCATATTTAGTCATCTAACTGCCCTTCCAAGCGTCCACACATCCTTCAATTCCAGTGATTTATCACTACCTGTGTTTCCTCAGAGCTCCACTATTTCTAAGGAGACACTGGAAATCATATTTTATCTAAAAGATAACCCATGTAATAACAGTTTCTGAAAACAAAAAACAAAACACACAAAACCACAAAGAAACTAAGCAAACAACATTTCAAAAGGGGAATTGTTTCAAGTCACAGAAGACCTCTGAAAACCCATCCACATATTCAGGTGGCTAAATATACTGCCACCACTATCTTAAAACCCCATGTTTGAAAATGTTGCCCTGAGCCTACTCAGAAATACATGATTTGAAATGAGATTAACGATGAACACAAGGGAAATATAACGTTCTCAGATTAGAGTGTGGCTGATGACACCCATCCCTAGTTCAAGGGGGAAGGTGGGAGTTCATTTAGATTGATTTATTGATGTCAGTAAAATACTTGGTAATTAACGGCACAGAAATATGAGTTCAGCTGAAATCCTCCATAAATTAAAATTACTTAATTTAATAGTAATTTAGAGGATTTTGCAAAGTGACGGAGGAAGGTAACTCCATTTGCAGAGGAAGCAAGATTGAGAGAACTGTCTTTCTGGACTGATTCAAGTAATGTATCTTTATAGCCACGCGGGTCAGAATTCAGTAGCAGTATTACTATTCTCCACATCAATATTTCCATGAAAGAAAGAGAGACAGAGAGAGAGAGAGAGAGAAAATATATCAGGAAAAACATTCTCTTGCATTTCACTCTTGACTCTTTAGCCAACTAAAAATTTACTGTGTGCTTCACAGTATAGTATAAAGACTCCTCATTATTTCTCAGGATAATATCAGTTTTAAAACAGCCCAGAACTAGACAGTGGACCAACTGAAGCACAGCTGCAACTGCGTTGTGGTTCATTCCAGTAAAATATTTCCAAGTGATAAAGAAATAACAGCAAATCTAAGGAATGCCAGCCTTTAATGTCTTTCTGTTCCAGTGTTCGCTTGACCAACTTCAGCTTAAACCCTTTTGGCCACCCAAGCAGCAGCAGCCAAACTCCAGTTCCTCATGGCCAACGCACACATCAGGCTTTGGCTCATGTGCTCCCACACATCCAGCTCCAACACACAAGACATGTTATTTAAGGCAACACAGAGCCTCTGACCCAGGCACTGGATCCATTACAACAAAAGCGATCAGGGGTGGTGTGTGCTTGTGTGAGAGGAAGGTAGCGGGGTGCCATGGACCCCAGGGGTGGTTTGTCTCAAGGGGAGATGGTGCTGGCCTGGGGTGCCATGGGTGGGGGGAAGGTGACAGGGCAGGGAGAGGATGTCACTGCCTGAGGGACAGAAAGCCCAAAGCTGGGTTCCCAAAATGCACATCTTATCCCTTTTGGCTTCCAGAGGTTGGACCAAGGTATCTGTTTTTCTAGAAAACAAGTCAGTTAGACATTAATGGAGCAACATCACAAAGGGTGGGTGGCATCAGTAGACCTCAGTGTGCACTGCAAAAGTGCTTACTAGAATTTCTGTGCAATTTTCACAGGAATTTAGGGAATATGGAGCATTTCACTTAGCAAGGAAGGTTTTATTTTTTCCTGTCCTGTGTCCTTGAGAGCAAGGTGGTTAGAAACAGCAAGGTGAGAATTTTCAAAGGAGAGAGCTAAAGGGCTAGGACTGAGGTTTGGATGGGGATCTCCCTCTTTTTCTCATGTCCATTTGAAAAAGCCCTGCTCTGCTTTGGGGGATTTGACAGACTCCCTGCCACAGATTTTAGGAGGACTGGAACATGTTCAATCATGGTCAGAGAGGATAAAGTGTACTTAATTCTCTGCACTTTAGTTGGTTTACATTGGCACAGGCTGAAAGGTTTAGAGTTCTGAAGTTTACACATTCACAAAGTCTTGGTGTTCAGATTTAACATCATGTACTTTTTTCACTTGAAGTAGGAAACAATAGGAACCAGCAAAAAAGTTTTCTCAGAAGCTTGCCTTTTGAAGTATCTAAAGGAAGGAGGATGAGGAGGAAAAAAACACCCATAGGGAACCAAATATTTTTCTGTTTAAAAGTAAAAATACCCCTGAAATAGTGTGGCAGTAGGATGAAGTATAAGTCGTTTAAAGTGAAGTGCTGTGATATCAAATTTTATACCACTTTTGGCACAGTTTCTAGAAATTAGTGTCTTTTCTGCAGACACTAAAATTGCTACAGTTTCTGTAGCTGCCCTTGAGACTGCTTTAAACCCACCAGACAAGGAGCAGCAATAGCATCTCTGCGACCAAACATCCCAATCCATCCCATAACAACAGCTTTTTTTCCTGGGGTCCCCAAAACTGCCTTCAAGATTCTCTTTTTTATGTGGATTTTAGAAGCAGGACGCTGGACTTTCCCTTTTCTCCTCATCTCAACCCATAGCCCTGATATTTATTCCTCTCCCAGCTGCTTTGTACAAGGCTGTGAGCCAGAGGACCTGACCCAACACCAACCTCAGCTCCCTGACAACTGCTTCTCTTTCTTGCCCTCTCTTTCTTTTTTTCCTTTTTTTTTTTCCCTAAATTGAACTGGCCTAAACAACCTTTATTGGTGACACTGGGTAAATATGTAAATTATCAGACCTACTATGAACTGGACTGATGCTTCAGTGCTTGTGTAAAGCCAGATGAGCTATGCCTACAAGAGCTGCAGTCACAGTACTGTTTACAGAATAGATGAGATGTAAAGTACACCTTACTTTCTGCAGGATAGTTAATACTGACTTTTTTAGAATACCTGCAAACATTCATGGTACCTTGAGGGTTCAAGTCCTATTTTTCTGTATGTTCTGCTCCAGTAATGGCAGTGGCACTCTGAAATAAAATGTGATTCAGCACAAGTAGAGTTCTAAAATTATGTCAGTTTTTTCCCCTTTTAGATTTTACCTTGGCAATTACAAAAGGTAACAATGTGCAACAACTCAGGCCTTTTGGGACATAGACACATATTTAGTGTGTCTGTATGAATATTTGACACAGATGGCAAATAAAATAGCAAGTCAGCTTGACATTCTGACAGCAAATTTTCTTGCAAGTGGAAAGGGAAAATGCACATTCGGAAGGGAAAGCAGCACCCATCATAGCCAAAAGATGTTTTCTTACCAATATCATTTGGCACAGAAGAGATAGGTTATTTTGCAATTCTAACACAATACATAGGCATGGGATGAATCAGCACATCAGTATTTCACTGTGGTTTTCAGAGTGTCTCTGTTCTGTCTTCTCAAAGTTAATATCTGGCAAAGGCATAATTTGGTATTTCACTATGGGGCTTTTAATGACTTCTGTGTTTCTGAAACGCTGCAGTTGAGTGAATCTGCTAAAATTTAAGTTCACTTTACACTCTGTGGACTACATCCTGCATTTAGCCCATGTTAAAGAGGACATTAGCCTGAGACTTTTTGAAATCTCTGTTTCATTTTGGTGAATAGGGAGAGCTTAATGTACAATATGAAGTAGGAAGATGCTGGTGTATGAATAAAAAATACAAACAAAAGCAGTTACAGTTCTCTCTCATTCCCCCATTTCATCAGTTAAAAGCTTTTTTTATGCTAATCACCCCCGGGTCACTAGAATGCACTACGGATAAAAAAATTGCCTTTCAAGTTTTTTCCTTGTGTAGGATCCCTAGGAGGATATCTGAATTCTGGAGCCAGATTGGTTTTAATTGGTCCTAAATAATCAGATTCAGGACCAACTATATATTGAAATTAGTTATTTCAGGCTCTGCATTTAAATTGAACACACAGCTTAAGCTGTAAAATTTGTTGTCTTAAGTGCTCTTCAGTATCCCCCTTTTCCACATCACACCTGTTTAAAGGGATGCCTGAGGTGGGGGCTATCCTCAGAGCACCAAGGGAGAGGAAGGCTGGCTGCCTTGTACGCTCCCCACGCAGCACTGCCACGCCACATCATGCAAGGCAGTGTTGCTGCACCACAAAAATAGAACATCTATCAATTACGGTTGAGAAGGCAAAACCTGCCTCTAAAATTCAGACAAAATCCTTTGCGAGTGTGGAAGCCTGTAGTAGAAAAAAGGGACTCAAGGTGCAGTGAGCACTGATGAATTGGAGAATTTCCCATGTGGGAAGGCGGTATTGCACTGTAAAGCTGGACTTCCACTGGAGAATGATCATGCAGAGATTTTTCCTGATTCTGTAGAGGCTTTGGGTTTGTTTTTTCTTCTTCACAACTTATTCTTTTGTTATGCTGACCCATAAGAGTTATCACTACCTGAAAAAAAAATTTTAAAAGAACAGGAAATGCGACGTGCTCTGTACAGTAAAGACTAGAATTTTTAATCTCTTAACATTTTGTTTTTCAAATCACTGTATTCCCAGTAGCACAGCAAAAATCATTTGCTTTAATGCAATTGCTAATAATGATGATACCAACACAAACCTCTGTTCGTTCATATGTTGAGCTCATTGAATAAAGAAGCTTATCATTTATCTGTGTAGAAGCTTTTAATTAGTTTTCTGAACTTACTCCAGAGATTAATGGGCAGATAATATTCAATATATGCTTTATTGTTTTCATTTCTTTATTGAGATATCTGGATTTGTATGCTCTTCCCTCTTTGATCTTTTGCTCTCTCTCTGTGTTACTAGCTGTAAAGTACTTGGCTGCAAACAGACTCAGTAAAAGAATTCCACTCATCCGTTGCATCTGGGTGGTGGTGGGTGGTTTAAAATGTAGGACACAGCAGCAAATTCTGCTCTATTGGGGATTATAAACTGTACTCAGAAAAGGCTATTTATACTGGTGTCACTTGCTGGAACTTTTCAAGATTTCCAGTAGCTGGTAGGGTAGGTGCCTTTTCCTGCTCATGCACTGGATGAATAGTTTGTGAACTTGGGCATTTCTTTTTTATTGAGATGTCTTTTGACCTTTCCCCCTCAGCTGCCACCTTTTCCCCTGACCCTAACCATCGATGTCTGTTGGCCTCCACAGCGTGGCTCCTGTAAACCCTCAGTCTCTTGCTTGCCCATGGGACCGCTCTGGTACAGCAGTGCGGTCCTGCGGCAGGTACTTAATCTCCTCAACCTGGCAAGTCTCTCTTGCATGCAGTGGGCAGCATCTTTTGCCTATTCGCATGGTGGTCATGGTCTTGTTGAAGTCCACATAGGGACCCAGAGTGGGTGAAGCTCAGCCCTTGGGCTGTTCAGGAAGAGGGCTTTAAATGTGTGCTTCCAAGGGAGCGGCGGTGTCACAGGCTTCCCTGACGGCAGCCAATATGCACATGCAGCTGCCATCCTGGTTCAGGGACTGTGCCCTCTTGTTGCCAGGAAGGGAAATGAAGCCCAAGCTGATGAATTTGTCTTTGCTCTTCTTCATTTCTTGTGTCCTGGGAGAAGGTGCACCTTCAAAGTGCAGATAAAAGGCAATGGAAATCCTAAGTAAACTGCATCATTTTTATTAAAAATAGTGCTCTATGTAAATATAAAGTTCAACATTATAGTTTTGTTGGCCCAGTAGGAAAAGGATTAAAAATGCTTATTAATGGGATTTAAAAGCAGGAGTTCAGTTATATTAGCTACAAAAATATAATTATCATAATTAAGATTGCAAAGCACTAATGAAGCTCTTTAATAATTATCCTTTTTCCTTAGAGATTCATTTGGTAAAACCTGATTTGAATTTTACATCACACTGGAGAAACTTTATTGTTGTAAAAATGGGAACCACTGGTAGCAAGAAGAGGCTGAGAACAGTGGCTCTTCGTGCATCGGTGGGGATGTGCCGGCACCACAGCTGGAGCGTGGCTCAGCCTGAGATAGGAGGGAGACAAGGGCATGAACATTTGAGATGGTGCAAAATACAGGTGCAGCCTTGGTCTGATGCTGTGCCTGAACTCTGCAGGTTTATGGACTCAGACACAAAGTTGGGGACTGCAACTGGAGAGCATTCATCCACAAGGTGCCATGCAACCAGGCAGGTCGTGTGTCTCTGGCCTCCCTATGTCTTTAGACTTAATGGTGCCCAGTCAAACCCTGAGCAGACTGCACCCTTCTGCCTTGCTCATGCCAAAAGTGACCTTAAAACCCCATAGGTTACATGGTTCACCTGCAAGGAAGACAGCAAGCTGTACAGAGCAATAGTCTGTATGGTTGCAGGCTTGCAGGGTCCCTCCTGAGAAGAGAGAGACAGCAAGTTCTCAAAATTAAATGACAACAAATTGTCCATTTAGAAATATCTCCCCAAAACAGATTTTCATGATTCATCTCCTCAGATTATTAAATATTTAGTTCTACTGACAGGGATATGATAGTTACTACAGAGCAGAAAATTTAGTGCAGCGTGCGAGTTATAAGCAGATATGTTATCAAGCTGTTAACACAAAAGTGATGGGATTATTGGTGTTGATATCTGTATTTATTTCTTTGTATTGTACAGGGATTTTTTTTCCCTGTACAGCAGCAGATTTAGGCCACAGGTTTGCCTTTTGCACAGGGCAGGGAAGTTGTTGCTTCTTGCAGTCTACCTGCAGGGGCAGTCACGTTTCC
>NW_010116258.1:0-37155 GCF_000699245.1 Pterocles gutturalis
ATTGATAAAGATGTTAAACAGGACAGGAACCCAAAACCAATCCCTGGGGGACACCACTGATGACTGGCTGCCACCTGGACTTCACCACGACTCTCTGGGCTTGGCCATCCAGCCAGTTTTTTATCCAGCAAAGGGTATTCCTGTCCAAGCCATGAGCCAGTAGCATTTCTAGGAGAATGCTGCAGGACATGGTGTCGAAGGCCTTGCTAAAGTCCAAGTAGATGACATCCACGGCCTTTCCCTTATCCACTAAGTGGGTCACCTGGTCATAGAAGGAGATCAGATTGGTCAAGCATGGCCTTCCTTTCATGAACCCATGCTGGCTGGGCTAATCATGAACTGTTTTGATGTCACTCAGTCTGCTACTTCTGGCAATAGAAGTTTTTGCTTGAAAACTTGCTGAACTTTCAGTGTTTGCTAGAACGTCTTAGTCTTTGCATGCAAGCCCTTTAGAAAATATCCTGTGTTTCTTTCAGTGTATTGATCATGCTTAAGTATTCTTTCTGAAGTCTGAACCGCAAGGAACATGGGTCCTACTGTGTGATGTGACAAGAAAAAGCCAACTCTGTAGGTTGGGGCTTGAAGACAAAGCGGTGGGCAAGGACCCAGAGCCTCCTCCATTGCAAACTCTGATTTTGTGTGCATGTACATGAGCATAGTTTTGCTGTAGTGGTCACTTCTAGCTCTGCACACTTGATAGCTGAGTGTCAAGCCTCAAAGGAGGCTGGTTTTCTTAGAAGCAGTAAGATCTTGCCCTCTATAAAGCTGTCCCTTTGTGCTTTCTAAATTTATGCACTCAAAACTGAGATTTTCCCCTTCCCCGCTACTCTCCTCAGAATACCTTTGCCTAAATCCTTGCATGCAGAAAACTCCCACAGAACCAGACAGGCACAGTGGCATCAGAGGAGGGAAATTGCAAAGTGGAATTGCATTGCTTTGAGATCATCGGATGAGCAGTCTCTGAGAAACTGCAATGTTTCTCACTAACAGGCCATTCCCAAAATACAGATGATATTGAATAGTATCAGTTTTATGCTGTGCCAGGGAAGCTGAAGAGGGAATATTTCCTTCTGAGACAAATTTTCAAAAGGAATCAGAGATTGCTTAATTCTACTCTGATACTTTTCTGGAATGTATTAACTGCTCTGAGAATAGAACAAAGTCAGAAATGAATTCTTCTGAAATATCTCATAAACTGTTTTGTTTAATGAGATGTAAATTCTACATCACTGGAGAAGGAGCAAACAAAATAAGAAATGTTGAAGTGACAGATGTATTCATTCTTTTCAGAACATACATGTTCTCAAGCCTGACCCAGGAACAATGTACACCACTGTCTACACTATAATATATAGATTATTTTTGATAATAAGCCCATCACCATAAAATGAACATATTGGGCCACTTAGTTGCTTTTACAAAGAGAAAAATCTTATCTGCTTAGCAATGGTTACTCCTCTAATATATGTAAATTTGTTCTGTATTTACCGCAGATGTCTTACTGCAAAGAATACAAATCCCATGACTGTTTTATTCAAATTCATTTGTGAAATGCATGATTTTCATCATGGTATCTTATATAGAAGCCAGGATAAGAAACTTGTCTCTTGGGCTTACTTTTTTTTTTTTGAATTTTAAACTATGGAAATATGTTCTCAATAAAAACCAATAAGTAAAAGGAGAAAAAACAGCCCAACCTATTGTGCAAGTATGTTAAATGCAGGTCAGTTCTGAGCAAACACGTGCTTGTTTTAAACTGAGCCCCTTTTGTCTGGGAGCTGCAAATGCCATGTGTTGGATGTGTTTTGTGTAATGTGGATATAAAATCAGATGAAACACAGAAGTGGCAATTAAGCTTTAGATTCTTCTCAGTTTTATTTTATATGGTTGTGGTCTGAAAACTGCCCTTGGTATCCATGGACATAGTCAACATAACCATATTGGCTTGTTAGCGCTTTTAATTAGTATTTGACTGGAAGTAAGAGGGTTATTCAGTGAGCATCCTGCTGGGTGACAGTGGTTTGTGGTGTCAAAAGTTTGAGAACTGATGGATTAAATCCATATCTTTGAACTGTTTATTCATAACGGAGTCAACATATCTTTGTGATGCCAAGACTAAGCAGAGTTTAGCATCCAGGCTGGAGAGGAAAACAGTCATTAGCTTTGCCAAGTTTGGCTTCCAACAGGCAAAAGAAATACAAAGATGTGAAGATGGTGAAGGCAAATACAATTCATGAAAGTCCAATTTAGATGAGAGGAGAAATTTGGGGTTGGAAGGTGGTCTGTGTTCGCTCTTTAATGCAAATCGTTAAACTCAGCCTCAGGCTAGAAATTTTCCAGTTGTAAATTCACAAACTCTACTGCAAGATTGAAGCAGTAAAAAATAATAGGAGCATCATAATTTTTAGGGGCAGTACACATGATCTACTTGTAATTGTATAACAAAGAAGGAGTGGAGAAGAGCTGTGGGACTTAGGCACAGCCTCTTCCAGAGGTAGGTGGGACTGATAGTATCAAGCATTTAAAACAGTAGCTATGGACCTAACCCTAAGTCTTTTATTATGGTGGCTCACTACACAATGCCATGGAAAGGAAGGTTATATGTGTAGCAGCTTTGCTGATGCCAAAATACTTTCTAGCTAAATACAGAAATAAACTACAGTTTCTCCAGCACTGGAGACCCTGAAGATCAGGATAATAAAATAACTGTGTGCTTAGCTACAGCTGATCCTGCCTCAGGGCAGGACAAGTAAAGCAGTCACCTGCAATGTTGGTGCTGAACTGTTCACTGTTGTTCTCTGTATACTCAGTTTTAATTAGGTTTGAATAAGGCTTTCTCTGTGGAAGAAATCTTGGAGAAAAAAATCAAAAACCCAACAAAACAGGGAAAGGAAGGGAAAACTTTTCCTTCACTCTTTTCTGATTTTTGTGGGGAGGAAAAATAACAAGGTGAATTTAAAAGAAAAAAAGAGGATGGGACAAAAAATCTCTTTATTAAAAAAAAAATCCTCTGCCAAAACTACGCTTTAAAGCACCTGGACCATCTTTGTTTTCCCAATATAATTACATGACTTTTAAATTTCCAGTTAACTCTGAGAGTGGAAACATCTTGGTGAAGTCAGATGGACTGCCACAGGAGTTCCTTATAATTCCTGTGAAAAAGACCTCTCCATTTCTGTCACACACTGTTTAAACTGGCAGCTGGCTATACCCACATAAACCAATCCACAGGGGTATTCTAACAGGTGCATGACACTGTTCATAGTGCATGACATAAAATCCCCAGCGTGAAAGACTTTGCCAGAAATAGGATGATAAAAACCAGCTGTTTTCGCAAGTGTTACTTCACTGAGCGTACTTACCAAAGCTTCGAATATTCCTTCTCTGATTGAGGTTTATTGAAGGAGAATCAATGAGGGATTTCGTGTCTTGGTGGGAGATATATATAAACTAATACATGTAACAGTGTGTATAAGTACCTGGTGGGGAGGGTGTAAGGAAGACAGAGCCAGATTGTGCTCACTGGTGCCTGGAAAAGGACAAGAGAGAATGGACACAAACTGAAATACAGAAAATTCCACTTAAATATTAAAAAAACCTGACCACCTGCTTGGACACCAGACCAGGTTGCCTAGAGAGGCTGTGGAGCCTCCATCCATGGAGATATTCAAAACCCAACTGTACTGAGCAGCCTTTCATGTTGATGCTGCTTGGGCAGGGGGGTTGAACTGGATGACCTTCAGAGGTCCCTTCCAGTCTCATGCGTGCGCTGGTTCTCTGAAATATGCAGGATCCCAGTATCACATTTTAAGAAACTGTGAATGCTCTGCATCCTTCTCTGAAAACAACAGAAATAGGACTGTTTCCAAGTCAGTTTTAAATCTGGTTTGAAGGGTCCTGGATGCAAAGTCAACATCTCTGAAAATGAGCTGCAGTGTTTGATTTCCTCTCTGTTTTCGAACGACTTGTCCTTAGATTTCAGGTTATTCCAGATGCTTTCAGTGCCAGAACAGTGCACTGCCTCACCAGACATTTTGTTTGCATTCCTCCTCCTTTCTGAAAATGTCAAGACTTAACAGTGCAGGCACAATAATTATATCTGTGGAATACATTACTATTATTATTTTAGCAGCACGTGGCTTAACAGTGGTATTCTTCTGTAGTCTTGCCCTCTTTTTTGTCTAAAGGCAGGTTATACAGAAATACCACAAAAATACACAAAACATTTATTAAGTTAGGGAAAAAAATCAAATGTCAATATACCATTGCAAATTTTTTTGGACAGTATTCCATTTTGATGTCAGTATTTGTAAGAAAAGAGGTAAATATAATTTTACAATGTGTATTAACAATCTGGACATGGATCTAACTTATTCTGTGAATTTCACCTGTTTAGAACAGTAAAATCTTACCAGAGGTGAAGAAATAACAGCAGTCAGCAGGGGGTCAGGTCTGAGTAAACAAAAGCCCAATTCTGTTACCACATTTCTCCTCCTTTTTTCTCCTTTCTATTTCTACTAAGTTCTACAATTCTGAAGTGGTACAGCTGCAGAGGTACTGGCAGAAAACCCAGCTTTGAACTGTTTGAAACACTTGAATAAGCATCTGAAAAGATGTATTGTTATCTCAGATGAACCTACACACATTTTTGTGGCTAAGACAACACCTATCTACTGAAAAGAAGTGTTTTGTTGGGCACTGAAGCTCATTTCAGGAATGATGAAATAATTTCAACATAAACAGGTATTTACTAGATTTCATGTGCTAAAAAAGTGGTTCTGATTCAGAGCAGCAGATTTTCTTAGCAAGGTACTTGATTCTAGCCATAGGCTCTCACAAACTATTTCACATAAAGTCAAGCTTTCTAGGGAGCTTAGCATCCTAGGAGTTTAAAAATGTTTCAGGGTAATCTGACCCACTCACAGACTGGTGTCAAGGCAGCCTTGGATCTCTGAATGGTCCAAACCACTCTCGCATGCAACAGAGTGAGCCGACAGATGGTTTCCCCACACAAACCTTACAAAGCAGGAAGAATATATGGCTAATCCCATCCTTGCCTTGCCACTGGTGCTCTTCAGTGGGAACAGTTATTTGTTTGCAGCTGATCATTCGATTGTTTAAAAAAAACTTAACCTTTTTATGTCTGCTGAAATTAAGCCACATGTTTGGGTGTTTATAGTATTTCCTATAGGGTATGGTTTAAGGACAGAGCTAAGGATTCTTCCTTTGCTAGAAGATTCAAGCCAGTTTAATCACGGAGTGTAAAACAGAAATCATTACAATTTTGTCTGGACTGAAAGTTTATTGGATACTAACCTTCTAAACTGTATAAATCTTTTCTTAATTTCAGAATTTCTATAAGAAATAGCGGAGCTAAAGTTTAGATACTGGACTGGAACTATGCAACTCCTAGACTGTAAGGATGAGCATGTTAGGAAATACACTTGTGCAAGTTTCTCGGACGTGTGTAGTGGAGGAAGACTAGAGGTCTGGTCCCTGTGAGCAGGAGGGGTTAACCGATGCCCAGTTTCTGTTAACTTTGTGAGAAGCAGGACTTGCCCAGAACTGAAGATTTAGGAGTCACTGGTGCTCATTTTCCAGTCTCCTCCATAGCAATGGAGAGCAGATCAATTAGAGACGTAAGACATCCAGATATATTGCTAGTGCTATTCATTCTGCCCAGCGTTATGGTGATATAAGTCACTCTGTTGATGCAAATTATTATTATTCTTTATTCTTCAAACAATTTGGTACTTATAAATTACTAACATTATGTTCGTCAATCTCATTCCCACAATTTCTCCTGCTAGTCCCTCTACCTCACTCACAAGTCCCAGACGAAGTGTTCACACTTCTTTCTTATTTGTAGTCTACTTCTCTGGCTGGGACCTCTTGTGTCCTACAACTGCGCAACAGAAGGATTCAATATTGGCCAGAGCTGTGCTCTAACACTTTCTTACAAAAGTTAGTATAAAAAGTAATACGCTTACTTTCCTTAGTTTTTTTTTTTTAAAAGAAAGTAGGGACACAGACTAACTCTAAACAGATGCAATGCAGACTTCCCTGAGTGTGTGAAGTACCTCTCTTTTAAGAAATGACAAATCTGAGAGAAGATTGGATTAATTTCAGTTTCTTCTAATGAGATTCTTATCATTTTTAAATATGAGACAACAGTGTGACTACTTGCCTTTCAGTATCATAGCAGCAGGCTTACGCATCCTTGGCAGAATCTTATGCCTGACTTACCTGACACAGAGAAACCTCTAAAGCTTTCCTGGAACACAAACATGCAGCCAACCACCCTGCCTCCCTCTCCCCCATTTATCCTCTGCCTCCTTCCTCCCCCTGCATATCTCCCCATCCACCCACTTCCCCTCCCCCATCTACACTCCAGCTGTGAATCACATATAGATCCTCTTTTCCAAGTAGGTTTTGATACATGTTGCATAAGCGTAGTTGATGAAGTAATAGGCATGGTAATTGAATTATGAGATGCAGAGTAGATGACAGCCTGAGATTACCACATCCAGTGACATCACCTGTCTGGATTAGGTGGGGTCTTCAGCTCGTTTCTTGTTCTTACAAAATATTGTGATTATCTGATTTGTGACACAAGGTAAATAACTGGAGAGCAAACAGTAGTAACTAGCAGGCTCAGAAAATAAATCATGCTGAAGCAGTCTTTGGAGATATGGTTTCACTTTAGTTTTCAGACTGAACAGACTATTTTAACAAAAGGGGTTTTTCATTATTGTTTTTTCCCCTCCCTTTTAAGAAACAGCATCAAAATCATGCCCCTAGACAAGGAAATTTTATTTCCAGGGTTTTGTTTTGTTTTGGTTTGTTGTGGGGTTTTTTTTGGGTTGTGTTTGTTTTGGAGATTTTTGGCAAAATGAAGAGCTTGATTAAAGAAATAAGTTATTAAAAAAGTAAGTGCTTTTTCCCTTGGTCCTGCTGACATGCCTTACTGTTTGTCTGCTTTCCTACATACTCGCCGCTTTCCCTCAGGGCTGGGCTCCCCAGCTGGGCTTTGCTTTCCAGGTTTGCTGTGGCAAGAGCACAGAGTGACACCCGCACCATTGCTCCCACACCCCTCTCCTGACCATGGAAGTCTTCAGCCCAGCCTGCCGCGCAGAGGGGAGCGGGGAGCAGGAGAAGGCTGGGGCAGCTCTCAGAAGACGTCACAGCCACATTCACAGCCAAAATATTTGTGTGTTGGCCAACACGGTCGTGCTCCGGGCTCCTCTGCAGCAAGTTAGAGATTTTCTAGGCAAAGAATCCATGGCCAGGATCCAGCCCCGCAGTTACATTTGTGCTTCGCTTCATGCACAACAGCATGTGTGTAAACTTCAGGGCTGGAAATTAATTATGTGCAAAACTGTTTGTGTTTGGGAGGATTTAGATTGTTGCGATGGGAAAAATTAATTGTAGATAGCAGAAGCCTTAGAAACTTGCAGATCCACCCATATAATAACAAATCACAGGCATTAGCCATGAATTTTCAATGTCATTACAGCAATTTGAAAAGACATTGTTCAGATTGTGGTCACTTGATAAATCATGCCAGAGCTTTCAATAATGCTAAGTGTCTGTCCAGAGACTATCATTATGGTAAACAGTACAAAACTGGACAGCTACAATGCTTCATTCCTTTCCTATGTCACAGCCACTTAATCCTTGCCAATGAATGTGGTTTTCTTCTTTCATAATCTTATATTGCTTAGCCTCAAACTGGAAGCCTCTTCTCCACCTATTTCAGCACATACAATTTATATTACCAGATAATTCTACCAGCTGTACAAGTTTGATGTGTTTCAGGTATTGGAAAGCCGAATGGGCCATTGGGGAGACAAAATAGCTTGCCAGGTGGCATAGAGAGTCATGACTCTGAGGGACGGAAAAGCTCCTAAAAGCAGGGAGCGGATCTTGCAGGCCCGTTAAAGCACCAGTTGTCCATATCTCCATAACTCCTGCTGTCGGCCAGGTTAGAAAACAAGAAATACAAAAGCAAAACTCTTCCTCCCATCCTCCCAACTTTGTTTCCTGTTGGGAAGAAATCAATGGTGTCTCTTGAGTGAGGAAGACTCCTGGCTTACTTGCTTTAGTAGAGAGGACCTGAGTTTAGTTCCCAGTCAAAAGTAGTGTATTACATTTTTTGTATTTCATTCATTTTTTCGTTGCCTGTTTAGCTCCAAAACGAAGTGGGATTTTCACGAGTGAGGCAGTGCTGACTAATGATGAAATTAAAATAAAAACCTTGAAGCACTTGGATATTTTCATAAAAAGTGTTAGCACTTGGTTTGCTGCCATGTGCAGCCTTTTCCTCCATTTCCCACTGCTAGAGCAAAGGTGCAGCTGTTCTTCACAACCTTAAAAGAAACCCCAGGGTTCCTCCTATGGTAATAACTTTCATGACTTCCACTTAACTTTGTAAAGGGAAGGAAAATGGCTAGTCATCCGATCTCCTGAGGAAATGCCCATTTGAATCATCACCATGTGTTAGATGTCACCAGTGACAAATATTAAATAAATTTGGTGCACAGTCCAAAACCCAGTCCTTAGTTGAAATGATTCATTCAAATACTAAACTAAATCTGTGGCAGTATTAAAGGATATTGGCAGCTGCTTCCTGGATAGATCTTTGACAGACAATATGGGTGGATGGGGATGGAAAAGGCTTTTTGTTACTGGGTTTCAACACATTGCCTTTACTACCTATAAGTTATCATCAACAACCTAGATACCTATATGTTATATTGTTCTGTCAGATTTAGTAGCTACTGCATTAGAAGATAAGAAGATTCTTCTGAATAAGAAGACAGACTATTCAAGGGACTAGTACTCAATTTCTTTAAACTATAAGATTCAATCTGAAAAAAGGAGATATCCGTGGAGCACAGGAACAGGTGCAATCATCTTTCTCAGTTGATATCTAAAATAAAACATATTCCTCCAAATTTTTTTAACTGAAAAAGATGAAAAATCAGCAAAGCACAGAGAACAGCTACATTAGTTAAAATGACTTTATCTTGCTTTAGATTGGTGACTTGAACAAGAGTTGAACTTTCTAATGATTTTTTTTTTTGTAAGGAATAATCCTACATATTTTATTTCCAAGGTTCTTTGTGTCTGTTTAATCTCACACTTGCTGTTATCTGGACAAAATTTAACAGACTCAGAGACAAAGATATGAAAAGCTTTGCCAGAACAGAAGAGGAAGGACATATCTATAAAATAAGTGTATAAAAATTATATATTTTTATGTATATATAAATACAGTAAATTTTACACTTAGAGTGGATTTGATCCTCGCGCCTTTATATTCTATGCATTTGCATTCAATACATGGTGTCTTCACTGTTTAAATCAGAACATAATGTTATCCACTGAAAACTAAAAATAAAAGCTACTGCTATTTTTAGTACTTTAAAACAATGGATATGATTTTGCTGTATGCATAAAAGCAAAAAAAGGTTTTTGCTTTAATTGCCTGCCCAAATGAGCTTTTCTGACTCTCGGCCCATGTTAAGTCAGAGCCATAATCCTGAAGCTAAGGGGAGGGATTCCCATAGTCATTTCAAGTCTTCCTTTACAGGGCTGAGCTCTGGGCTTGCACCTTCAGCCTCACTAAACTGGAGAAAAGTAACTCCTCCCCAAGAGGACCCTGCTTCTGCTGGCTCAGACCCCTGCTTCTGTTTGTGAGTTCAGACATTTGAGGCTTACGAAGCACCTCCAGCAGAAGCGAGCAAGTCTGTAAATGTAGCACAGAAATTTGACCTTGTTTTTCACCTTTGCAAAATCCCAGAGGAGAACATAGTCCTTCTACTTATGCATTGCTTGTTGTAAAGACTCAGAAAGCATTTCCAATATTCTCTTTTTTTTTCTGGCAGGATTAATTTACAAGATAAAATGCAAGGTTTTTACCTCCATTGTGATACACCAGTCATGGCTAATGGCATTGCCTCTCTCTGTAAGGTACAAACATAACTGTCCCGCTTGAGGAAAGCACATCCCAAATTGTAAGGGTTATATTTTTCCAGTGTCCAACAATTTGTGCAGGTATCAATGAAACCACAATATGGGGCAAATCCTGACTAATTCTTTTCAGTATTGTTTTAATGCAGTTTGAATGTGTTTTGAGTTTTTATTTTCAGTAGTATTTTAGGAAGTAATGACAGTAGTTAGCAGAGATCTTTGTGAAGCAACGATTTCTATTCCTTAGAAGATCCATGGTTATAAAAAAAAAAAAAAAAAAAAAGGCATGATATTGAACATACCGAAAAAAATTACTTCCCGAGATTTATTTTTAGGAAGATCCCAATTTAAGAAAAAAGTTACATATTTGAATGGTCACAACAATCCCTCTAGATTTATAATTACAAAATTATGAACTGCCTTATGAATATTAAATAGTATTTCTAAGACTGAGAGTCAAGTATTTCTAGAAACCAACATTTTCCATGAAAAAGAGATTAGTTCAAGTGAAAGCCTGTATGTCACCAGGATTTTCTTTAAGTATTATTAAACTTTATGCAGTTTTAGGTGTGACTTTACAAAAATTTCCATGTCTGCTTGCAACTTTAAAGCTGAACTGCGTGAATGTATATGGAAAGTGTACACTCAAGGCATGCGAACAATGCCAAAGTTACTTTGTTGGGAAGAAAATTCTTATTAAATTTCTTGATCAGGGAAATTAAGAGAAATGTCTGTCAATTTTATGTATTTTCATGTCTGAAAATAAAAAAACTGATATAAAGAAGTGAATTACTGTGTCTTGACAGTCATATTTTAGCAGTCAGAGCTACTCTTGGTTTCTTTTTCAAGACCTTTCAGAGATTCAAGTGGAGTCACTAAGATGACTGGAAAAGTCAACTGAGGTAAATGACACCACACTTTAATCACGTCATCACTCTAAAGAATTGAATCTGACAGATCATGATCACATAGGACCAAAGTCCTTCTTTTCCTTTAAATGCAGCTGAACTCCCCCCTGCAGAAATTGTGAGGGAGGAATAAATCTGCAGCTCATTGCACTGCTGGCCGTGTGGTGTCCCAGCCCTGTCCCACAGAGTGGCACGTCCAGGCTGACTGTTCATCTCTCAAAGGTGTTTACATTTCATTTCTTGAGTCATGCAGAGAGGAGGACTTCCCTGAAAAGCTTGCCACTGCCAGTGCAGCCTCAATGCAAACCAGTCCTGACTGATACTATCAAAGGGAATTGAAAGAAAACTGAACTGAACAACCCAAGCATGTACCTGGCTACCCCAGCAATGCAACATCCAATCAGAGATGATTAATATTACACTGGCTGGCAATATTTTTTTTAACATTTGAATTAAAATTGAACAAACCCCCTAAACCTTCTGATTAAGAAACCAGTGGCCTTTTCAAGCAAATTGTTACCATGCTGCTTTCTCCTCTTTTGAAAGTCCATACAGACAGATAAACTGAGAATAGAACAACCACATCTGACTTAGTGTCCAATGTACAAATTATTACTACTGTGGTCATCTCATTTCCCCTGGACCAGCATGAGGCTAGGAGCCAGATGCTTTGAAAACTCCATTTTAGTTAAAGACCAAACCTGAATGGAGCGGAAACCAACCTCGAAGCACTGTGTGTCTGAAGTAGGAAATATAAGGGTATATATCAATTTTGCCTCCATAAGTTCTTGGGCACTTTAGTGTTTAGATTTTGCTGTGGCTTGAGGTCTGGAATAAGATCAGGTCCTCATAGTATTGCATACAGAGTGTGAAGAGATGGATAGTTCTTTCTGGTCTGAAGAACAAATGAATTTAATTAAGAATGAGCAGGACAGGAGCAAACTGACTTTCCTTAAGGACCTGTTGCCGCTGTTGGGAGAGCAAGCCATGTAACATGCATCCCGGCACCATGGGCTGATCGTGAGAAACAGAAACATTATGTACGGCAGCCTAAAGGCTTTTTTCTTTCTCTGGCCTTCTTTTTCATGCAGACAAGAAGATATTCGGAAAGGCCAAGCACAAGCAGCTGGTTGAAGGATTCCTGTGTACTGCCTGTAGCTTGGGAGAATGTGCTGACCAAGCCTGTTGTGAAGACTGGGATTTAAAGGTCCCAAGAGAAGGGATGGAAGAGTCCTTAGATGGGAAGTTTCAAATGCAGCGCAACTCTCAGCCCCAGGGCAAATGAATCTCTCAGGATCTCCAGTAATTGTTCCTCTGGAATATCTCTGCAGGATAAGTGGGGACGAATGCTAAGTATATGTGAGAAGAAAAATCTGTGAGAAAAGAGAAGTTCCAATAAATGAAGCAAATGTGTTTATTTCACCTGAAAGGAACCGTATATCTTTGTGTATCTCTGCTTCAGTCTGAATTTCTCTTCCACCTGTTTTTAGTGTTAAATCCATAAAGATAACAAGGGCCAGACTTTCATCTCTTCCATAACACAAGACGACACAACACAAGACCACACACAACCATAGAACTCCATTAGCTAAAGGATAACTTTATCTTCTTGAAACAATTTTGTTTTGTTTTGTATTGTTTTGTTTTGTTTTGTTTTGTTTTGTGGTAGCAGCTGTGTGACTTCTGTCATCACCTTTAAGAGGGAATGAGTCCTCTAGAGGCTACCACATGAAAGACAACCCAAAGTTATGTTTTATCAAGTAGAAAAGTTCTCGTCTCATAAGGATTTCTGCACAAGCCACAGACCCAAACAGACATTTCTGTAGCACATCATCTCAAGAAGTAGAGGTATTTTTTATTAAATTGTCATCCTTATGCCTAGATCAATTTTGCAGAAAGAGGGAACAATCTGGGGTTTTTTTACAGCATGGAATATAATCTAATTAAAAAAAAAAAAAGAGGAGAAAAAAAAGGACACTAAAAGGAAATAAGGAGGAACAAAGGAGGCTAAGTCCTCATCCTCTGCTTACATCTGATTGCTGTGAGAAAAATTAGTTGCTTACTGTAGCTGGCTATAACAGCTCGTGAACACACTGCTTGCTTGTTTTGGCAAAGAGCATGACTACAGACTTCAAAATGCACCTATTCTCTTGTCCATCTAGAAGCTGCAATGGTACCTGCTCCTGGCATCAGATATAGGGCTGCAAAGAAGGGTGGAAAAGAAAAAAAAAAAGGCATAAAGAAAGGTTATGGCTTCTTATCATCCTCAGGTGAACTTTTGTCTGGAAAGCAATAGCCGGGAGAACTCTGTCCTTTCAAATGGTCACATATTTCATTCAGACACGTCTTTTCTTTTTCAGTTTGTAATTTATTTGTAAATGCGTCCTGATATTTAATATCTAGTTGGTACCATGTGAGCTGCTTTGATGGAAATATGTATAACCACACAAGATTTATATTTGAAATTAACTAAGGCGGGCTCCCAGAATCAGCTTTCTTGGGAGAGCATTCCTAGATGTGGACTGGAACCTGGTGCTTTGCTGAAACTCCACACAACTGGAGATCGCCACCGGGGTCAATGCTTCTGTCAGAAACACTGCTCAGCAAAAGAGTCACAGAAAGCCAAAACAAAAGGGGTGGCAACATACAGTAACGACTCTCATTTGAAAGCCCATTCTTTCGCAACCCAGAAAGCCAACTGTGTCCTGGGCTGCATCAAAAGTGTGACCAGCAGGTCGAGGAAAGTGATTCTTCCCCTCTACTCCACTCTTGTGAGACCCCACCTGCAGTACTGCATCCCTCTCTGGGGCAACCAACATAAGGACATGTACCTGTTGGAGTGGGTCCAGATGAGAACCACAGCAATGATCAGAGGGCTGGAGCACCTCCCATATGAGGACAGGCTGAGAGAGGTGGGGTTGTTCTGCCTAGTGAAGAGAAGGTTCCAGGGAGACCATGTAGCAGCTTCCAGTACTTAAAAAGGGCTACAGAAGAGATGGGGAGGCACTCTTTAAGAGGAAGATTTTTATTCTGAGGGTGGTGAGACACTGGCAGAGATTGCCCAGAGAAGCTGTGGATGCCCCATCCCTGGAGGTGTTCAAGGCCAGGCTGGATGAGGCTTTGAGCAACCTGGGCTAGTGGGACATGTCCCTGCCCATGGAAGTGGGGTTGGAACTCAATGATCTTCAAGGTGAGTTCTGACCCAAACCATTCTATGATTCTATGATTCTGTGGAAATTTGAATGAGTATTAAAAAACCTGAGGCAGCCTTTCTACAGATCTCTGAGCCTGCAGACCAGGAGGAAGTTCCACATCTGCACTGTTGTTACCTTAAAAGCCTGTTATATTCCCTTTTAAAACATGCAAACCCCAGCAAAATGCGTGCTCCTTCCACCGTTGTTAAAACACCAGTGGTCAGCATTCAGGAAACTTTCCTTGTCTGGCCTAGCCTAATTCTAGATTTTTATTAATTATACATTTATCACAGCAGACAAGTCTGAAGCAGTTACCCAATGCAATCATATTTCAGTCTTTTTCCATAACAAATTAAAGGATATTAATCTTTGCTTATAAAATAAATATTTCTGAAGGCTCTTGTTGAGAAACATTCCTTTTTCTGAACAGCCCCATCTGTTGCTCGTTTTTGTTGTCCTGCCTGGTTGGGATCTCGCCTGACTCATGTCAGAAGAGCAGATGTGCATCAGGGCTTGTGAAATTGGTTGCTGCGAATTGAAACACTACCCACCCACCCTGCAGAGCCCAGGCTTGACAGCAGGGATGGTGAGCACAGCCCAGAGCATGTAGTTTTGGGAGCTGGCACCTGCAGAGCCCACACAGTCAGTGCAAAAACAGTATCTGCAGAGATGTCAGGGATTGCCCCTCTCAGAGGAAGGTGTCGAGAAGTGTGCATGCCTGCTGCTCTGTTGGGGTGTGATTAGCTCCAGCGAACAGCTCATTACTTGCCTCCAATAACAGGCCTGCTTAATTTGTTTAAAGGGCTGTGGAGGCATCCCTCTCCCAAAGGCGCTGGATTTTGAAGAATGGACTTTGGCAATACTAACACCTTCTAAAGTGATACCTTCTGGCTTTCACAGATATCCCAGGTAGCTCTGAAAAGACATATGATAACTCACCGGCTCTCTGCCTCTCTGAGCGTCATGCACCAACCTCTGTGCAAAGCTTCCTGCCAGCTCCTGTACAGTAGCAGTTGTTGCTGCACAAGTATTTGCTGTGTTGATTGCATCCATCAGAATGTTCCATCTATATCTAATTATTCTTATTCCTTATCACAAAGGAATGCCAATTAGTATAAGGAGTAGAAAATGAAGGGATAAGATCTCTGAATGAGCAGCTTCCCAGCAATTAATAGCAGGCAAATTGCCATCTTTCAAGCACCTGTTGGTTTCCTGGTAATAAATTAAGGAATATCTGAGATATGTGGCAAAGGAACAGAGAAATAAAAGGGTAAAACAGAGGGAATATGCATGCAGGTCATGTCCCAACATGGAAGAGAGATTCAAGGGGCAAAAGGAAATTAAATTTTCAGGGCTGGCACCTGGGGAGTTCCAGAAGGCTCTGGGTAGGTTGGTCTGACACGTAGGTTTTCTTGTTTTCATGCATTGTGTGAGTTTGAAATTATTGAGTCCGTGTCAAAGGTTTGGATTACTTGGATTAGACTTGTACCTACCCATGTACCGGCAAGGCTGGTATCACAAACGGGACTCCTCATGTTGCTGCATTACAATGTCCAACACAAATATTTACTCAGGAAAGGAGGCATTTATGAATGTCGTTCGGCATCTCATCAGGGCCTGCTGCTGTCAAACCAAACAGTTTGCCAATGAGCAGCAACAGGACAGCCAAGTGATTCAGACTGACTGCTATTCATCTGCCTTGCAAAAAAATCCCATGCCCCAGTGGTCGTTTCATAGAAAATGTGTTGCCTTTGACCCTCGACCTCAGCAGGGCAGATATGGAACAAAACATCAGAGTTTGCCTTTTTTGCCTATCCTTATCCTTGAGGGACCACCTGGCTCATGATGTCTTTGGCACAGTATAAGTCTGCCTTCTGTTTTGCAGCTGTGAACTGAGGGATCATCCCTCAAAGCAAGACAGGAAGGTGAGGGATATGTGGGCTTACCCTTACCATCTTTAAGTAATTTTTGTTTGTTTTCTTTCAAGTTCTCTCTCAGCCTCCAGTGACTGGAGAAAACTGCTGGTGACTTCAGTCACCCATCTTAACCATTGATCCTGACAGTCACCCACCTTAACCACTGATTCTTGACACTGCTTTTGAGTTGTTTTCTCATTAGGAACTTGTCCAACACTTCCCTAACCCAGCTATGGTTCTCTGTTAAGCAAGCATAAATCAATTTCTGAAAATAAGAGTTACTGCCTGACTTTGGCTGCAATCAGAATTGACTAGGGATCTTGCGTGGGGCATGAAGCAAGAGTATTTCACATTCATACACTCATAGATAGCAAACTATTCGTGGCCAGTGATTGATGAGCGCTGTGAGCTGAGGTCTGTAGATACAGTGACTCTTTAACATAACACTGACTCGACTATCAACCACTTATGAAGTGCTTGCAAAGGAGGGGTGGGGATCTGTGCCCTTTTATTGAGGACTCATCAATCAAGCTTGCCAACACATAGGCTTAACCAGAACATGTCAAGCAGGTCTCACTTTACACCAGAAGCCTCTGAAAGAAATATTTATTGCAAAAGGTGACTCACTACATTCTGCTCTAGAAATTGCTGAATAATCTTCACAAATAGCTCTAATTGCACTGCCAAAAATCGGGCATAAGTACTTAAAATATGGGTATTATCCAACTGTGCAGACAAAGCTACAGAGCCCTTGTAAACAACAGGTTGACAGCAGCAACCAGCACCAACCAACTGGGGAAAGCCCATTTGACTCCCTTTAGCTTAGCACTTTTTGCATATCAGGTGTCCAAACTTCATCAGTCTACATTAAGGAGGCAGCAGCACCCAGACTTGTCTTTGTTTGCTGAGGTATTAGAGGTAGAAGTATCTTCTGGTTGTGTGCTAGGCCACAGGTGAAAAAGAGGGTATGTGCTTCCATCTGCTCCTCACACCACAATCCTTTGCCACACTCAGACCATGAAACAGCATCAGCATTTCCTGGCTATGAGGAACCGTCCATCTGCTTCACACATTTTTTCTCCTACCTTAGGAACCTACTTTACATCCCCTCCCCTCTGCCACATCTGCTTGCAAGCCAATATTTCTTGTCCCAGAGCCTAATAAGGAAGTAAGCAATGAAAGTGCCACAAATGGTCCACCGAAAGGTGTAGCAGAATGTTTGCTGGAAGGTTGTTGCTGTACCTCAGGAAATTTTAAGTTAATAAATAAAACACATTTAGTCTCCTGCCTTTCCTAGAAATTCCTATCTTTTCAAAGGTAACAAATACTATCGGTTGTTGGGTTTTTTCTTCTTTCCCCAGGAAAACACTTTCTGAAAAAAATAAACCCTTTATGAAGTTATTTCCATCTTGGAAGCTACACTGATACCATATCAAGGGCAGGTACGATCTTGTTTTTCAGCCAGATTTTGTAATAAGTTATTACTTTTCCTCTCTCTCATGCAAGCTACTAATTACTAAATCCCATACACTCATTTCCTTTTTGACACAGAGCTGGAGTAGCAAGCTCTGATGAAATTTGTTAAGCTTGGGTAGCTGCAAAGACCTATGAAAAGATGAAAAAGAAATACATATAGAATAAAGATGAGCCAAAAGGTGAATGACAGTTCACATGGAGACAGAAATAAGCTGAGAAAATGAGAAGGAAATTTGTCTCCCCACCTTATGCAAATTTACAAGATTTTGAAACATTTATTTTTCACAGTTCCAAAAACTAGAATTAAAATCTCAAAAGCATTTGCAAGTTGCAAATCAGCAGAAGTTATTATCTAGACCAGCTTTCTTTATATGACATACAATTTACTAAAATAATGATCTAAATCAACATACATTTTTGTACAAAAATCTTTGCATATCTGTAACAAATTCTCTATGAGTACCCAAGCACATTTCTCAACATTCATTTAATCTAAGAGATAAAGATATGCTATTGTCTTTGCTTTATAGAAAAGAAAACTTCAGTATTCTAAATCTTTTCAGCTTGCCTTGCTGAAATGACATTTTTTGTGTCGTATATGGCCTTATAAAAGTGGGAAGTCTCTGGATGTTCTGGTTACTTCAGCACTTCTGAAAATTTGATTTTAGGGACCCATTGCAATCAGTTTTACCCTAAGCTAGTCCCCTTGCAGGAGGTGATAACACAGTCAGTAAAATAAATTAATCAAACGGATTTTAGAGCTTGAGGTCAGCTATCAAGCCATTGTGCTCTTCTAGGCAGAAAGAAGTTTGGCTGAAAACCTAGCAGTGAATACCTCTGTCCTCACTATTAATCATCTCATCCTGGTAGCTTTCCAAACGCTTCAGCCAATACTTGGACACATTTGTTCATCACATGAGGTGGCTGGGCAGGATTATGTCTACCATAATTTTTGAAGGGAGGTCCAGATTTTAGAAAAGTGCAATACACTAACATGTGGGTTTCTGTAATAATTTAGAATGCTTTTTGATTATTGTCCATATAAAAACATGCTGATTTTTAGGAAACAGCCTGTTAGTTACAAATACCGAATTAGCTAGATTTACAGAAAGTTATCTTTTCAGAGGTTGAACCACTTGGGAGATAAGTAACAAAAATACAACAGGAGATACAAACAATAACAATGACACAATATAAGTATTTTTAAGGCAGGGGAATTGACTTTGGGAGACAGGACAGCAAAAAGTTACTATGAACATTGTTCATGCAAGTGACAAGAGTTATTTGAATATGTTGTTATAGAGGTTGTCTTTCCTTATCTTTGTTTGTGAAATGCCACAAATACAAAACCAGTGACTTTTTGACATTAAAAAAATCATGGGCTAGCATCCTAAGCCTTTTATCAAACTAGCTCACAGAGGCTTTGTGACATCAAGGGACTGTTAAACAGGCAAAACTGCTAAGTGTGGGTTTTTTGCTGCAGGAGATACAGCCAGGGAAGAAAAAGAGCATGGCAAATCTCCATCGGATTTGAGAAATGGACCTCATGTTCACTTTGAAGTCCTGGGAGAGAGGGGGGTGGAAGATCAAGCACTAAAAACTTCCGACACTCAGTTTCACCCGAGACTTGGAATCACCTGTGATAATTTAATCAGAAAGGAATGTTAATTAAAGCTTCAGGCCCTACGTATTGACGCTAATTAATTACATGTGTTGATTAGCATTTCACTGTATTGAATACGGAACAGCCTGGGTGAATCCTACATGGAAATGCCACGTGTAAGATAATTCTGAGCTGTTGTATGCAGGGCTGCAGACGGGCACCACAGTGGCTCTGATTTAAATAAGCTGGTTCTGCTCCCTAGGAACCAGTCCTGGATGAACGTATACATGTGCTGCACACTAAGAAACAGAGTTGCCAGACAAAACAAGTGAAAGTAAGTCCATAGCAGAAGGAAAGGAAAGGCTGATTTCTAACTGTCCATTATCAAACAGCACAAGTTTGTTTGCACTTCTTAGCAGCCAGAGTTAAAACTAACCCTGTGGATATTTGTGTGGTTTAAAGATGGAGCTAAAGCTACCTGAAGGCCTGAAAATTACCCAAAGGAGTGCTCCTGTGCCCTGCCTGGCCCTACCTACATGCTCCTACCATGTCCTGCTGGATACTGCTGTCCTAGTGCCAGGAGGGCCACCAGCAGCAGGTGACCCCACTGTTTCTGTAGGACTCAACTTCTGCCAGCCTAGTGCTTCAAGACATCTTGCAGCTGGGTGAGACAACATGTTCACATCAGCTCAATGGTCAAAGTGAGCACAAGAAGCAAGCCTGGCCATTCTAGCTGCTAGATTGGCTTAGTTGTGTTGTCTGTCTGCGCTCATGTATTTACCCCGACCCACTACTGTGTGTACACGGATAGATGCATCCCCATTCCATTAACTACTCAGTTGTTGTGTGGAGAGTGGTGAGAGCACAGATCATGTCCTGGGTCCCAGCTCTGCATGGAGCAGCTGCCACGCTACAGCTAGATTGTTTTTTTGAGGACTCTTAGTCTTTTTTTACTGGAGCGGGTAAGAGATTTTAGGGACAATGTCTGTCTTTTTAGCACTGTGTTGCTGAAGTCTATCATAACCACCAATTGGTTTGCTCTTTATAAAATTGTATGGCTTGTGAAGGTGCCTCAGGATGAAATCTTGCCAAGATTCAGGCACACTAGCATTACTATTGACTTCCAGGGAATTACTGAAGTGCAGGAAATTGAAACTTCTCTCAGAAACTGGCAGCATTTGCTACTGAACTAAAGATATCAAAGCTCAATTCTTTAAAATCTCTACAAAAGCTGTAGAGAAACACAACAAGATCTTGGCTAAAGTAAATTAAAGTTGGATCACTAATTTCAAAAGAAATAAAAATCAGCGCAGATCCTTACCACTGGTTTCAAACAAACTATAAGCCGCTGACATCAGAGAGATCTGTCTGTGCTTATGATTATTTGTGTCAATCCCATGGCCATCAGTATTTCTGCTGAGGGAACATAACATTAGTAAACACACCTAGCACTCCCTTTGTGAATTACAAAAACTAGTTAACAAAAACCCTACAGTCTAATGGTAGTATTTCTCCTGCTTGATTAAACAAGCACTGGCGATGCCACGAACGTCAGTGATCTCATGACCATTGCAATCTTTTGACAGACCTGGGTGAGTTCAGCTGTAGAAGAGCTGATGAACTTTCAGACAGCCAGTGTAAGCTAGTTCGTAAGATCTTGGGATTTTCTCATTGTTGATTAAAGCCACTAGTAAATTCTTTATCCACAAAGAGATTATCTGCCTCAGGTTCTTGTTTAGTCAATCACAATAATACAGATACAACAAAAAATGTGTAGGTAACTGATCTCTAACTCCAGAGTTGAATTTCTCAAGTTTGCCTATAGCAAGGGTTGGTTTTTTACCACCCACACATTGCTTTGCTTACATGAAACAAAAGTCTGACAAGCTTTCAAAAAGTTCCACCTCTGATTCTCTTGCTATTAATCTCATCATTGTTAACACAAAATGGCTGCTTGCCGAGGCCAACAACTTTCTGTGTTTCACTTTGTTCTGGGCCACACCTGCTCAACCACTAGTAAAACATCCAGTTAAAAAATAATAAAAAATTATTAAGTGTGTGTCTCATATGTGGTAATAGATATGGAAGGACAGGTTCAGCTTTTTTTCCCCATTCACACTTCTGAAAGGTGAACTGATTTTTAGCTTACAAATGTTAGCATACATAAAACCTCACATCTCTGCTTTTTCTCCAGTACAACTACTTTTTTTCCAGTGGAAGTCTGGATTGATAGGCATTTTTACAGGGAAATTGGCCAGAAATAAGTAATTAAAGAGTACGGAGTTACATGATGGAGAACTTTTAGAAATTTCTTATGTGAAAATATGAATCAAGATAATCTTCGTATCTGTGGACCAGCATAGTCAGTACTCAGCATCCGTTCCTTTACTTTTCCTCACTATTTTACCTGTTAGTCCAGAATCTTGAGTCATCCCCATTACTTGGTAACTTGCAGGTGTATTTCAATCCCTATGGGAAGTACGTATTTCCACTCTCCTGATGCAGGATAAAAGCTGTTAGGGATAAAGTAGTACACTATGAGTAACTAAAAAAAAACCCAAACAACACTCCCTCTGAAGAACAAGAGATTTCCCAAGGCTAGATGATGACTCTCATTTCTAGTAAAATTCGACTGCGTGCTAAGTGAAACACATTGCAGCTTTGAGAAACTGATGTGTATTCATCCTTCCTTCAGTCAATGCCAATATGTGGTGTCTACTGATGACCTATTTAGAGATCATGACCTGTAAATGACTTTAGTGGGGTTAAAAAGAGTCTTTGCTCTTTTTATCAGCCAGGCATCAAAATCACCAACATATACCTATCCCTACTACCAATGTCATTCAGTAACTAAAACATGTGAATGTGTGTTGCTTTGGATTTTTTTAAAGGATTATGACTTACTTTTTCTGTATTAGTTTGCTTCCCTCTTTCTTTCAGCTGTCTGCTGCAAAATGCAACTGTTGAATTCCACCTTCATTTTTCCTGGTGCAATTTACAAGTAAGAGAGATGAAAGGATTTCAAGCCGTGTTGAGGAAATATGTTGTTGTTCAGTAAGCAGAGAATATAGGAGCAGACAGAGCAAGCGATATGTTACAAATCAGGCTCATATCTCTGTGGGAACTCAGCTGGCAAATTTTCTCTGCTTATTCCTAGGAACCTTATCCAAAGACATGCTACAATCCTGCCAATAGAAAATGAAAGACTACGTGGAGATCTCATATACACATCAAGACAGATGGAGGTTAGGTAACGCACTGATATGCTGTGGAATTAAATCATTAGCTGGAAATCAGGAGCCTTGTTGATCATTGTCATGCAGTCACACTTCTGAACTGCACAGGCCATGTGCTGGCCGCAGGTCTGTGGGTTTGTCCCTTCCTCCCTCTGCATCACCCCACAGCTACAGCACACGGGCATGGGGCACTCGAGCTCTGCAGTGCCAGAGGCAGGCTGAGAGGGGGGTGCGGGGGTGACTCCTGGAGATGCAGTGTTGTTTACAAATGCTCTTTGTATCCTCACAGAAAGAAATACTTTCCTCACACGGAGTGTGCTATGCCCTTAGCATGTATACACAACAAGCTTCCCCATGCTCAAAGCCAATGGCAAGAACAATTTGATGCCCATAGCAGTATGGGCATCTCTGGAAACGTGTGTGTGGTGCTGCAATATGCTTGGGACTTCTTTGCACTTGAAAAGGGCAGTGAGGGACCGAATCAGGTGTCTCACACATCTTGCTGAAGCACCTGACCTGCTGGGGAACACCCACCAGAAATAAAAGGTGTCCTTTGGAGCTCTTAAAATGGAAGCTGGTGCAGGGAAAAGGAGCATCTTGAGCATATAGCCAAGATGTATTTTTTTCTGGTAAAATAATAGACAGATCTGTGGGAAACTGAGACATGAGTGCTTACTTACAACAATTTTTACAATATTATTTTGAATGGGAGGTCTGAGTGGCATGAAGGCCTTTACTATCTCATAGTCCATTGCCAGGACAGATATAACAGGAAAGCAGGGAGCAAGGGAACAGGGTGTGGGTCGCAAAGACCCCTGTGGAGGGGAGTTGAGTAAAGAGAGGAGAATTTGACTGGAATGGGCAGTATCAGCAAATATTTCTCTAAAAGTATAAATGAAAAGAAATGCAGAGGATAAAAGACAGGATCAGCTGTGGAAGGAGGGTATGAAGGGAAAACAGGTCTGGAAATGGAAGGAACAAGTGGAAGGGAAGGAAAGGAACCAAGTGGGCAAAGGACAGAAAAAGCCTTGATGTAGGCTTTTTACTAGAAAGAACTGGATGGAGAAGTGAGAGATCTGAAAACTTCTCATCCATTTGCTCAAGTCAGTAATACTGCAGGTATATTCCCTGTAACTTCAAAGCTGCTCCATATTTAATATGCATATTTAATTTTGGGACCTTGACCTCATGGCCTCAAAAATGAATGATCTGTGGATATTGTAGAGCACCATTATGAAACCTGGCATGTCTTTGCTTTTCTTTATGACTCAGGAGTTAACTTGGGGAGCATACATGTTCAGTGTTCAGAATTTGGTGTGCTTTAAAAAATGCTCTGTTTGGTAAGTTCTGGAGGTAAAACTGGGCAGTTTTGAACTCTTTCATTTTTGTGCTAGTTTACATTGTCTGACGTGCTGATGGAGCTTGTTCCATGATGGAGTTTATAGTCAGGTGCAAAGCCAGTAGAAATAAACTGAGGGCACTGCAGATTGCCGAGTGCCTTGCAGATGTACAGAACAGCAACTGAATTTACAACGGCAACTAACTGGAGAGGGATGCCCTTAGAAACATAAAGGAGGCACTAATTGCTCTCTATGGGGGAGATAGTTAACATGCTAAGCCACTTATCTTTTCTAATTATTCTTTATCTGTTTGCTCATTATAAAAAAAGCATGTCTCTACAAGAGGGTGTTACTTTGCTTCCATTTCTGCTCTGTCTTGTTCAAAAGCATGCAAATGGTTTGTCCTGTGGGACCTGCAGACATGGTGTCTGCAGCTATGTTTTTTCTGTGATTCTGAGATTTTGTCCACAGCAGCTCAGGGTGCATGATGTCTCAGGGTGGCAGCTGCCCCTTTGGTTAGAGACCAATCACTGTGAACATAAGTCTGTATCCTCTGTGGTCTCCAACAGGAATTTTTCTTCTGTTCTTTGTTTGTCTCTTGCCTTCCTCTAAGGTAAGTCTTTCCAGACCAATTTAGTAATGTTTCTTCTTTTGGCACAGGAACACATAACAACAACTCATCTTACATATGGGCAAAGTGGTCAGGTGGGAAAGAAGCTATAAAAAGACCATTATTCAAAATGTTTCTTGGGAGACAGAGACTGTTTGCAGACTGCATGTTTCATGGAAAAGAAGGGCAAGCTTGTATGAGATTTGCAACTTAAAGAAGAGTATGGTTCAGCTATGCAACTCAGCCTTTTGAATACTTCTTCAAATTGAACCAGCTCTGAGTCATCTGTGTTAGTGTTGTACACATGTTTAGCAGGCCTAGATTATTCTTAGGAGTGGAGAACACAGTTCTTGTGACCTTGTCGGGACCCAGGTGTACAAACGTTTCCAGCTCTGTTTCCTGTCTCCTCCCATGACAGTGTGAGAGACTCCTGGCAAAGCTGGTGAAACTTTGTCTTTATCCCCACACTTCTACAAAAAAACATTATCTGATGGAAATGCTCTTTGTAACAAGATGTGGCACAAATAATGTCTGTTTTGGTAAAATTTTCAGATTTTTTAAGACCTGAAATTAATTAATGTGTTTTCAACCAATAATTGCATTTGGGGCTTTTTTGTTTGGGTGTTTTTTTGTTTGGTTGGGTTTTTTTTGTTGTTGTTTTTTTTTTGTAAAAACTACTTTCAATGCAAAGTTGTTTTCATCTAAGTCTTTAACCAAAGGATCAACTGTAAAAAACAAACAAAAAGTAAATAACCAAAAGAATCATCTTATATTTCACTCTCTTAATAAAGCTGCTTCTTGGTTGTCCTTTCAAATCAGTGATTGTGGTTGGCACAGAGATGTAACCTGATCATTTATGGAGTGAAAATCATTCAGCTCATGAGTGCCCTATCACCAGCAACTGCAGCTTCTTGAAGATGATGTAATGCACTGTATGGAAATAGTTTGAAAACATTCCAGGTTTTTTTGTGTAAGCCAAAGCTATTGTACTCTGTGAAGTTTTGAGATGTTTGAACACATTGCTGAAGGAGTTTTATGGTAACCTTATTGCTGTGAGATTATAGACAAAGGGTTTTCTATCTGAACACATCAGGTTATTTAGGTATTGACTGTGTTTCCATTTCAGATTACACAGTATGACCTCATCTTAAAAATCTTATCTTTCTTTTTCATTACTAGTTTCATCTGACAAAAACACAATTCAAAAGATGAAGGAGAAATACATGGAATAAAACCCAAAGCAATAAAACATACTTTTAGCTTTTAAATATTTGAGGCAAAATTTAGTAAATACTTTAATGTGCTTTTTCTCACTCGTTACTATCTCCTTCCAAAATACAAAATGTTGTCATTGTATTTCAGACCAGTTACCAAACTGTAAGCTGGCTGGTTTCATGAACTTTGCGTTACATTTAGCCTCAGTGAGTTCGACAGATGCTCAGTCCTCTCTGCCTTTTAATCTATTTCCTGCACGTTCCCAAAAGGCAAATACATGTCTCATTAAATCCCCTGTGAAATGTGGCGTACAATATGGCGTGCCTGCAGACAGGCAGGTCTGCCCCCTTCTTGCTGTGGAAATGAGCAAAAAGGGTTTCAGTGATTCTGAGGATAAAGCACTCTTGTGCTTTTCTTCTTATGACATTTTCTTTCACTTTGACATATCATGAGTGGCAAAAGAAAGTAAAGCATTTTTTCCCAGTTCTTTTGTCTGACATAAAATTGCTTTGTCTTGGCTTTCCACATACTTTCATATCTGAATTTTCAGGAGGAAAATCCAAAAGAAAATCAGTGTAAAAAAGGAAAAAAAAAAAAAAAAGAAAAAAAATAAACTAAAAAAAAGACACACACCTTCAAATCAACTGCACATATAGCCATAGTGGGACACTATTAACAATCATCTCTGCTGTAAAATGGGAAATTAGCTTTTGCATTAACATAGTAATAATTGAGTGAAGTCTCAGGATGTAATTCTGTGCAGTCACATTGCAGAAGGAGATATTAGGAACTCTGATTTGTGCAGGACACCGATGTGGCAGGTGTCCCGCAGAGGGCTCTGCAGAGAGTCAGGTGCCACGAGGGGCTCACGTATGGCTCCAAGAAGCTGCTGCACATTGCATGGAGACCACAGGGAGCACCTAGTCTTTCCCTGGAGACACTGCCTTTGGTAGAGACAACTTGCAGGAAGATGTACACTCTTGTTTCTTTCTGAAGGAGCAGCTACATGCTGTACAAAGTGCTCGCACTGCGGATCTCTTGAATTGTTTGGCACTGCACCAACAGAAATGATCCTGGTTTCTTCCAAACACACACTGCTGTATTAGTCTTATTTGCTTGCATGTACATGAAACAAAACAAAACAAACCCCCTACCCTCCCAAAAATCCCCAAGCAGCTGTTTTATAAAAATGTCTTTTTTTTCATCAGTGCCTCCAAGGGAGAATTGGCAGAAATATTGCTGTAGTTCACTGATTGTAAGATTTTTGGCTAAGTAAGATATAAATTTTGGCATCTAAATCCTTACTAAAATACCCAGATAAACAAACAATTTTCCCAATAGCATTAAGTAATTGGTGGTATGACTAGAGGTCAGTAGGGATAACCAGTCTGGTCCCAATCTTTTGAAGCTTGAAGTTGAGAAGCTAACTGTTAATATCTTCTGTGAAGGTCAGGAAGACATTCTGTGTAATGACAAGATTAAAGAAGTAAAAACTGAAATAATAATTAGCCAGAAATTGCAAGCTTTGGCCAAATTCTTCCTCCACTTGGTCAGAGAAGATGAAAGGAGAAACATTTTGAATTCTGCATCCATAACTACACTTCTGGCTTGGAAAGGGTTGCTCACAGGAAGTAAATCCACAACTTGAGATGAGTGTTAGCTGTGGGGAAACGTTCATTGATGTTGAAAAAGGTTCATTTGATGGTAAACATGAACTGACTCAAGTGTGGCCGTACCTGGAATGTCCCTTGTTATCTGAGTCAAAATGAGTATCTGATTTACAATGGTTGAATTAAACCATGAAATTCAGAAGTCCTGCATCTAGAATCTAAATATAGTGGTGTATAAATGTTTAGCATTACTGTAAAGATTGTGCTTCTAACATTGATTTTCTAAACCTGTGTTGATTGGGTAGAACAGGCACTGAACGCGTGATTCCTCTCTCTTTCTCGTGCAAGCATGAGTACACATCTAGAAATTTAGAAGGGCAAAGTACTATATTTATTGGAGAGTAGGAAAATCTCCAGTGATGACCTAAGCAACTGTTAGTTTTCCTCCATTACACTCAACAAACAGTTCTGTTGTTTTTAAGGCATTTGATTGACTAGGTAAAACAATGTCCATTTGCAGAATCATTGCTCCCAGATGGAGGCTTTTAGGGTTTACTTCGGAAACCTTTTTCTTTCTCTTTTTATTCTTAATTTTTCCCCAAAGATTTATAACAAAGTTAAAAAATCAATTTGAGAACAATTTTGTTTGATTGATTTTTGGCACCAGCAAAAAATAACACAAGGTTTAATATTATCAGCTACAGTCTGCACTTAACAACAGTTTGAAACAATATCCATTTTGAATCACAGAAATATGAGTTGAAGAGGATCTTAAAGTAATAGCTCTTCATGCACATCCATTGCCAATGCAGGATTATTCCCTGCAGCATATATTTAATAAAATGAAATTTAAGAAACTATTAGGAACTGAGGATATGCTAGTACTCTAATCATCATAGTAAAAATATTTAGATTCCACCACTTGACAGTCTTGGCAAGGTTATGTCAAGCTGTAACCTATCTTAGATAAATAAACAGACTGCAATATGTATTAAATTCGGATGACATCTTCAGATGGTGAAAGTCCATGGAATTCACAATCTGACCTTCTACCATTTTTTATGCTTTTGGAGTGTCTGCTTAAAATGGTGTGCTAGACTTGTAAGGTCGTTGTGGTCTGAAAATTATTCTGGTGTTTCTGAGGAAAAAGCAGTTCACATATCACTGGTATATAGCATTTTCTTCCCTTTCTTTGGCTAAAAATTAAGTTTGAGGCATGCTGTGAGTATGATAAGCAAAACAGACTTCTAAAATATTTTGTTGCTGTGGTCTGACAACCTTTTTTGGAAAAAGCAAAGAATATCTGAGATATAGTTGAAACTATTCGTGTATGGTGATCATACTGCTTTTACTGTGTGCGTTAATGTTACTAGACAGAGAGGAATCCATGAAGTTGTACAAAGTTAACCTGCAGAAAGTTTTCTTCCCCAAGAAAAATAAGTGCACAGTCCCTTGGACTGAACAAAGTTCCCTGCAGTTGGGATGTTTTAATATTTGGCCTTAAATAGTAAGTTGATTTCTTCAAGGATAATATCTTTAATTATGGAAGACATCTGGGAATGTTTTAATCAAGGTCTGTATACGGAGAACAAAATAATACATATCATTGGCTTATATTCACTGATTTTTGCAAATTCACTTTCTTCTGCCACATGCATGGCACAAGCATATTTAGATATTAAGGGTCATCTCAGTTTCTTCCTCTGCTCCCTCTTCTGGCGTTCAGTAGTCTGAATAAAGAACTCAACAACAGCAGAGCCAACAACAGCTCAGAAGTAAGGACAAAAGAGGGTTCAAGCTGGAAATAAAGGAACAGGGCTGAAGCCACTTGGGTTCTGCTGCACTAAGGAGTTGATTAGGAGATAAGCACTTGGGCTCGAGTATGTGTTTCAGTCTACTGGCAATACCCCCATTGCCCTGCTGCTGTTTCTGTTCTCATCCATGGGATTCTCAGGCCCTTATTCAGCTACCATGAAGAGACCTGTGCAGCAAGGTAGCAAAAGCCTGTGCTTACCTCAGGCTGAGAAGAGAGCATGGAGAAATTGCACTTAGGGGGAGGAGCTGAAGCACAGCTGTAGCTTCTGTTAACGGTGCAAGCATGAGAAGAGGGCTCTGTCGAAAGCAAATTTTTGGTCCAGGTTGTAATCCCTTCCTCATAGAGTGCCTGGTTGGCTGTTGACTGTCTCTGTTCCTCCCAGAGGAAATTCCTTGGCATGTAATACTGGAACACAAATTACCCTGAATAACTAGAGCTTGACTATGCCAGATAGCATCCCTTAAAACTGTGCAGAGCCTCTTGTGGTGCCTCTTGCAACCTGTGGATTTAGTGAGAAGAGGGAAAAACTGGAGGAGAGCAATAAGGTTAGGCTGGATCTTGTTGCTTCTTCCTTTTACTTGCACAGGCTAGAGGGTAGTGCAGGATTAGGCAAAAGTGTAGCCAGCTTCTTAATGCTATGAGCTGTGTAACCAAACTTTCACAGGGCAAGAACCTCAGTCCCAAAATGTATACTTTAGTGTTTTTCCAGGGATACCACTGATTCTGTGTAAAATAAGTGAACAGACATCCAGAAAAGGCATGGGCATGCCGCTGGATCCTGGTTTATACACATTTAGCACTTTCCCTCTGCAGCTGCGATTCATATTACCAAGAAGCTTCTGCCCTAGCCCAGCCCTGCTGTGGAGGTGGCCTCAGCATGGAAATCACAGCCCAGCTGCTATTGATACCCAGGCACTTCAGGTCACTGTGTGGTTGCTGTTGGTGCAGCACCTTCCTCTCAGAGTCCTGCTTTGCTGAGGGCAGCCTCTCGGGGGATATTCCTGCCATTGGCACTGAGACAGCACAAGGGTGATGGCATCATGTGGCACCTGGGCTGGAGGGAGTATCTCCACTGAGCTTAAAAGAAGAGCTTGTACCGAGCTGACCAAGAAAGAAAAGTGAAAGAGGGAATGTGGAAATTCATTTTTGGAAGTGACCTTACCGCAGTTTATAATAAGCATTCTGGGTTTTCCTCTGAGTCACGGAGTAGTCAAAGGATGCTTTATGCAGCGCGTGTCCTCAGCAGTCTCTGTGGAACTTCTGGCTTCAGACAGTTAAATCAGACCTCAGCACAGCATGCATAGTGCATTCTTGTGGTCATCTCTGCATTCACGTATTGCCACAAAATATTTATCAGAGGTGCCAGCTGTCTACTGGAAGGTGCCATAACTGTGTGTATCCACCTGCTGGGATTTAGAGTTGACACAGATGATCATCAGCCTGTTACAGACACCAGTCCCCAGTGAACAGCTCCGGTTTTCCACCTCCTAAATGTTTTCTGCACAGAGATGGAATGATCCATTTCAACAGGGCTCTCCTTGGCTTACGATCAAGAATAGTTTAAAGTTACAGTATTTTTCTCCTTTTATTATTTCTTTCCTTACCCAGATGTAACAGTAGCTTAATGATGAAACTGGTGCTAAAAAAACCAAACCAAACCAAACAAAACAAAAAAACACCAAAACCAAAAACAAAAACATAGGACATATAAATTGTTTTAAAATAAAAGCAGCAGGCCTTAAGTGCCAGGGTTCCTTTTTTAAGAACCCTAATTCTGTTTATTATCACACATGGCCCACAAGTATAAAAGTCACTGCTCTCTAACTGACCGTGCTACTAAACTAAGCACATGAAGAGTCCTCTGCAACAGTGATAAATAAATCATAATGTTAAAGACTGAAGCTGACAGCTCTGTAACTAGGCACAAGCAGCCTGCGCATTATATAGGAGCTATCTGGGTGACGGGCTTGTTTTCAGTCTATCATGGAAGGGGCTAGGTGCCTCTGTTGCATCCAGGGAATCCTGACATGCAGGAATAGGAGCAGGTTTTCACACAAAACAGCTAAAGTCATATGCAAAGCTCACTGATGGGTGTTGAACTTTCTCACATGTGTCATGCCTTGGAAGAGAAGTAACTTCTTAAATCACAGCTGAACACTTACCCCCTCTGAAAAAAATCTGATGTTTTTAATCTCCTTCATCCTTTGAGCTTCACAAAAGTGTTTCACCTTTGGGTATGTTTTGGTCAGGATGTATGTGGGATGGTGCTGCAGAGGTGTCATATTCAGGGGAGGTAAAGGCTAAGCCTGGGACAGGTTCAGCTACCTTTTCAATAGCACTTCAAATTGCAGGTTGTGTCTTTCTTCCTGAAAAGCATTACTGAGGCTTCCTTGCATGCTTTGGTGTCTCTGAGGAAAGTGGAGTCTCTGTATAGCAGCTTTTGTGTTCCTAAGGTTTTCAAACCTGGGAAACAATTGCTTTTTCTGCACAGAGATGACTCCAGCTTCAGGACAGAGGAATCTAAAGGAAATTTTGCAAGGTTTCCATGAATAATCTACCAGACTATTTCTCTCACTTCAGATCTGAATCAGATGTCTGAATTCTCATCACAACAGGGGTCAGCAGGTGCATACTTCCATTAGAGGGAGAAAATTGGGCCTTATGTATGTGGGACATAGGTAATTACCTCATGCACTTTTAGCAGTTGCTCTAAATGGTTTCTCCCATGAATGATGATATTGTGATAAGGTATAATAGAAAACAGTGTTTTTGTTTACACTTCTCTAAAGAGAGGACCAATGCTGCAGTGTAAATATGAGAAAATAAGATATGTGTTTACATTGCCTTACTGCTTAAACAACTGGTGGCATGTATAATAAAATCTGTTTTCCTAGAGCTGTGAAGCTTGACATGTATATTTGAACTTTTGGGACATTCCTACCATAATCCCTCAAAATAATACAAGTGCATTCAGAAGACTATTACTCTCTTCATTGGTAGAATTATTCAATAGTTCAAACAGGAACAATCCAAATATGTTTTGCAACCCACTATTTTAATGATTTCTTTGCTGCATTGCGAGGGGGACAGGATAAAGTAAAGTGGTGAGTCTTAAAACTGTTCAGTGTCTCACTTGAACGCAGGAATAAAGGACATTCAGGAAACAGATTTTCTGTAGGTATGCTTTTCTTAAAAGTTCTTTCTCATCAAATATTCACCGTCTTGAGATCAATCTATAAGTGTACTAGGACAAAACATTCAGGTGTTGAGTGAAGAAACTGGTTTAAAAATAGCATCCGGTACCTTTAGAAGCTCTCCAGGACCTGACCCTGAAGAGGTTGTATGTTTTTAAAACACAGCATATTTCTTCAAATGAGGAATCAGAGCACAGAGCAACTGCATCTGAGTTGATGTTTAATTTTTTTTTTTTTTTTTTTTTTTTTTTTTTTTTGCTGACTCTCCTTTAGGTTTTGGGTTTTGATTTGGAATAACTACTGTGACTTTGAAGCCCCGAGGTGTTGTCCTTGTGTCGCACAGAAGGGCCTGGATGAAGGCAAAACACGGAAGAACGCCATCCATTGAGGGATATTCATGCTAGGTCTAGGCATTTCTATAGTTAACTGTAGAGAGTGGTGGGGTCCATTGACCGACCCCTGAGGGAGCCAAAGGAGGCACCCAATGCTCATCAGTGTGCTCACAGCCTGGGCAGAATCAACTAAACTAAATTCCTAGAGCAGAAAATCCCTGCCATTCCTCTTAGCAAACACAATGAGATGGTGAGGTTTCAACATTGTACAGAGGGACTAAAATGGGAATCAGACCTTCTCTGTAGCTTCTTGCAAGACTTCCAAAAACCGGGTGAAGATGTGACACTAATCAAGTGTGCACAGGCACCAGAAAGAGCCTGCACACATGCTGGGAAAGAGAGCAAATTATCCCAACTGAGGCTCTGTGCTAAGGCAAACATATCAGCTCTGGCCTCAGAGCTAGGTCAGAGCAAGATACTCCAGCAAAGCCTGGGCACTAAGACAGTAAAAAACAAAACCTTCACCCACTGGATTGCACAGCACCAACAGCTGTTGAACTAGGGAAACAGAAGGCTAACAAAGCGTTGGGTTTTTCCTTTGCACTCCTCTGTTTTCAATGGTCATATTGGGGTTGGCCGGGGGGGATGTGCCTTATTTCTTTCATTTTGTTGGGTTTTTTTCTTGTTATTTTAGTCTTATCTAGAACACTATCCCTTTTCTGAAAACTGAAACCTTCTGAAATAGAGAGGAAATGTATCAGAAAGCAGTCCAAGCCTTTTCAGAAAAGTCAGCCTGATTTTTTGGACACAAAAATTCTGGGAATTACCCATTTCTTCCTCTTACAATTTTTTTTTTTTTTTTTTTTTTTTTGCTGAAATCTTACCAGAAAATTTCAGTTAGCTTCACAGATTCATTTATTTAATTTCTGCATTCTGTTCAAAATATTACACTGTAAAAACGACGATACATATATTCTTGCAAAATAAAACAAAAAACAACAGAAATAAACAGGTTTTCATGTTGTTGAATAAAAGCTGTTTTCATATGCCCTGATGAAAGAAATACACTAAAACAGGATTTTGTTGAAGTTACTGCCTTTTTCCTTAATATATTTTGGTTTCAAAGAATTTAGTATTTTGATGCAAAATATTTTTCCCTCCAAAACATAACATCTGTTGAGAGTTACCTGAAATCATTTCTCCATTTTTATAAGGAGAAGGGAAGCCAAACATGGCTTTCTCTTGCCAGCAGTGATTATTCTGCTTTTAGAATCATGTTTTAAGCATGTGTTGAATTAAATCAGAATGAAGATAACCTGTCACTCCACTTGACAGTAACAGATAAACAAAAGGATTTCTTAATTCAAATAGCAACAGAAAACTATATTTCATGAAGGCACACCAGTGCATATTATATATTTATGAGGGTGGGAAAACTATCTGACTGGTTTCAATAAGTTTTTCATTGCTCATTGCAACAGTTTGTGAAAAGACTGTTAGACCTGGAGTTGCTTATTGCCTATTACTTGAAAGGACAAGTGAGAGACACAATTGCAACATACACAGCTGAGAAAGGATGCAGTACCAGTTTAGCAGTCTGACACCATGTGATGTGTGGGTGAGTGTCACAGCATTATAGCTACTCCAAAACTGGGATCAGGTATACTGTATGGGACAATGCTAGTGGGGAACTGCCTTCTTGGCTTATCTCATCTTTAAACCCACTGCATAGACCATAGGTGAATAGGGTGGTCCTAGAAATCACACTGCCCTAGGCAGAAACCTGCTTGCATTTGGAATATGATCTGCTTTTGCTGAAGAAAGACTTTTTTTTTATCAGGCTTTAAGTCAGGATATTGCAGGGGGTTTGTAAAACAAGAAAATGGAAAATTCTGGAGAGTGTTTTTCAAACTACAGCCAAATTTTTGGCTACAACAAATTGAAATCGTTGACCAATCTGCAGCCAAATCTTTGCTCATTAATTTAGCTCAAGCTCAGTTATGAGATTTAGCTTCAGAGGTGCTTTCTCCACCTCTAACAAGCTAGTGGATGAAGTTCACGTTGCATCCATCTACTGGAAGAAGACCACCATTGAGGAACCTACTGTATCTGAAAGGAAAGGATTTCTGAGAGCACAACAAGGTGTGTAGAAATGCTGCATCATGAGCAGCTCATAGGAGTGGTGTTTCTCTCATTTCTTTTTGGCCCCAGTTTGAGTTTTGCATGAAGAGAACACTTAATCCTGCTGTAAAGGGACTGGAAGAGTTGCAACATCCAGCTCAGGCTTTCATTATGTGAAAGAAAACTTGCTCTAAGTCACAGAGTCACAGAATCACAGAATGTTAGAGATTGGAAGGGACCTCGAAAGATCATCTAGTCCAATCCCCCTGCCGGAGCAGGACACCTAGATCAGATCACAAGTCATAAAAAGGAGAGTAGATTCAAATAAAGTTTGTGGGGTTACACAGACCTAAACTGCTGTAAGAGAGAGAAAGAATTACCACTGTGAGCTTTGCATGCTCTCCTACAAAAATTGTCTACCTTCTTCTCGTTGTGAAAGGAAATACTTCACAAGTGCCATACGAAGCCATTTCCTGTTTTCTTCTAAATATCAATCAGCCCAAGTCCCTGTTGCACAAAATACAGATCACCTGGCTCTGGCCATGTAAAGGGTGCTTGGGAGCAGAAGTACATGTAGGTAGGCTGTGGTTCCAGACTGGTGTTAATGTAATAGCAATGTCATAGCAAATGAGGCCAGGTGGCCTCAGTAGCACTGAGGTGTTCAAATAGCATAAGCATATATGGTTTTCAGTTGCTTCCTGACACCTGCTGAAGTCTGATGGTGCTGTTTGCTTTCCTCATAGTTTTATTACCATGAAATAACAGAAACCACATAGGCCTTCCAAGGAGTTTTTATGACAGAATAAATCAGAATGAAGGGAAGACTCAAAATATCACAGGGGAGGAGGGGTGAAATGTAGCCTAGGTCCTTTTCTTGCTGTTGGAAACACACAGATATTCTCTCCAGATATGCAGGAGTGTATCACATCAAATCGGGTTCCAGCACAGTGGAGTGTTGTGAGTTCATATACCTCTTGACATTACCAATCCTCAACTAACATAACTTCATGAGAACATTTCTGGTTGGGTTACCTAATGCCAATATTGACTCTGGCCTCACCCTGCCTGTACAGAATGGAAGAATTTTGTATGCCATTTGTTTCTTTTTTATGAACATGGTAATGTACATATTTACTTTCTTTCCCCTCCCCTCCCCTCCACCATCCAAGCCTGAGAAGCAACCAATGAACCGTGTTTCTTTCTTTCCCTTTTTCTTACTGCAGGCTTGTTTGCCCATAGTAGCTATGATGTTAGCTCTCAATGACCCAAGACAGTAGGGTAAATACAGAAGAAAAACAAAACAAGACAAAACCAAAGCTCCAAACACCTTTGCCCTGTTCAGGTGAGAGAGGATTGATTCTGATCTGCTTTAATTCAAAGAGCATGTAGTGTCAGCTTTAGTAAAGCTAGGGTTTAAAGGAAATAGTAGCCAAATGACATGATCTGTATTTTCAGAGAGGGAGAAACAGTGGGAAAAAGAAAAGTGGAAGCATGGCTGAATTGTTGGATGATCAAGCAAAATGCAAGTTAGAGCATGGATGCCCAAAGCTTCAGAACGGCAGCATATGGCACTGCTGCACTTGGAGCCCCATCCCATGGCTATCCCAGTCAATCCAGAACAGCTCATCTGACTCAGTGACCAGTCCAGTCCCAGATCTCTTGTTTCATGCAACAGGGACTGAGCTCACAGTCTGGCACAGGGGATGTCTGCTGTTGTTGTGAAGCTGTGTTCAACTTCAAATGTCAAATGATGAGGTAATTCTCGTTCAGTTATTTTACCTTTGAAGGAAGAAGGGGAGGAAGACAAGTAACTCCTATAAAAATTGTCATATACATAGCAAAAGGTTTCACTGCTTCTTTATTTCCTAATGCTAAGTTAATTTTTTCCAACATTTTACAGTCACCTCAAAAGAAAATTAATTTTATGTCATTAAAATCTCAAGGTAGTAAGTTGTTTATTATGGACTGGAGATATCGTCTGGTAAGTACTTAGTTCATATTAATCATAAAATCTGTTACATTTTTCAAGCAGTACAAAGAGTTCTTAGTGTAAAAGACCCAGATGCTATGGTGTGGTGGGTTAGCCCTTGGCTCGGGGCCAAGCCAGACACACCCGCTCACACAATTCCCACCCCCATCCAGTGATAGGGGAGAGAATAAAAGGGTTAAATGGGAAGAGGATCCCGAAACTCACGGAGCGGAGATAACGATTCGGGCGTCCCAGGCTGAGAGAGAGAGAGCTGACCGGGGTGTGTGTGCAGGGGTGGGGAAAGGCCTTGGAAGAGCTATGCCGAGCCAGGAGAGAGCACCAAAAAAGCGGAGCGGAGGCAAAAGAGAACACTCTTCCGGGTGTTCTTACCTATATACTGGGAATGACGTGCATGTTATGGAATAAATCATTGGCTATTCTGAGTTTGTCTTAACATAAGGGCAAATCCTATGCTAGCAACCGGCTGTGCCTCTTTGCTCATCTGCTGACCTTGGCAGCAGAACAAAACATTATTCTCTTATCAGCTCCCCTGAGCGTAAATCCAAAACACAGCCTCTTGCTAGCTATTTATGAAGGAGGAAAAAAAAAATAAACCTCACAGAGTTAACTTTAAGCAGTC
>NW_010116259.1:0-809 GCF_000699245.1 Pterocles gutturalis
GGGCAACCTGCTAGTCATCGTCTCCGTCTTCAAGAACCGCAAGCTCAGGAACTCAGGTAAGGGCTCGAGCCCCGGCACCCATTCCGGCGGCGGCAGGCGGGAATGAGCTCCCAGAGCCCCACAGGCACCCTGGTCCCCCCGCTTCTGGCTGCCCTGAGGAGACCAGGCTGCTTGTGGAGACCGACCGGGCCACCTGGTAAGGGCAGGGGACCAAAGAGTACCTCTCTGTCGGTGCTTGCCCTGTAACGTGTGCAGGGACCTCCAGGGCTCAGTCCCGTAGCAGTGCTTCCCAGCGCACTGCCCCTGCGCTCCCCTCCGCCTGGGCTCTGCCCTGGCCCTGAAGGGGGGAATGCAGGTCACTAAGTGGCTCTTAACGAGGCACTGTGTAGTCTGTGGAGAGCTGCTGAGGAGGGGAATCGGTGCCATCCGGTTAAAATACTGGAGACAAAGAGCATGCCCAAAACTGTCGGAGGAAGGAAGAAGGAACTTGCTTAAGAGTGCTTCTGGTGCTGTGGATGTGTGGGGAAGCGGCTCAGCCCACGCTCCGGAGTCTCCATCAGAGTTCACAATAGTCTTTCATGAAATCGTCTTTCTTCTTGTCCCGTCACTGAATAACCTTCAACCAGAAAGCAGCAAATAAAGTGGGGTGTTTTTCTTGACTCGTGTCTTTAGTTTTTCTTTGTGTGTGCTATAATGTGGCTCTGCGTGTTTTATATGCTAAACTTCTTACCTGCTTTCTCTTCTCCCTTTTTCCGAGCTAGTTACTCATGTCTTAAACTACAGAACTGTAGCTAGCAGCAGCTTCTCGG
>NW_010116260.1:0-16671 GCF_000699245.1 Pterocles gutturalis
CGTGTGTTCATCACACAGCCCCACAGGTACTAATTTGTTGTTTTTTTAAAAATAAAAAAAGCCGTCAGACAAGCCTGCTGAAGCTCCATCACTGAAGGCATTGCACCCTCAGGGACGTTAATTTGATCCCTGATGCTGAAATAGTGCCAGGAGTGGCTGACGGTGCTGTGTTGTCCTCGGAGCCTGCCGTGGCACTATCAGGAAAACCCAATAGGTGGCTGAGATAAGTGTATAGATAGAAAAGTTTGTTTACACTTAGCCTTGGATGGAGTGGATGCTCCTTGAAAGAAGCATTTCAAGAACCTGGAGGGCTTATTGAATCCTCAGTGCTGTGACTCAGTGTGTGGCAAGGGCTGTAAATCCTCTGAGAGTTGTTTTCATTCCTAGATGCTCTTAACACACAGCAACAGCGGCAAGAAACGTCTCCATCTTTTTCTCTGCAGTTGGAGCTGGCTTCTATTAGCCCAGCCTTGTGGTCCTTAGAATAGGTCACTACCTGGCAATTTACGGGGAAGAGCAAAGACTAGAACAGCAGCTTCAGTGTAGAAAAATAGGAAACAGCTGATCAGCTGTGTAAGGCAGACATTAGAGGTTTGGGTTTTTTTAAGTCTGTCAGTTGAGAGGAGCTGTTGCACCAGTAGTTGGGGTTTTCTCTTCAATTGCAGATCAGCTTGAAGGTCTGCATCTTCAAAGGAGATTAGAAGGTGAACAAGGTTAATTGCGCAGTCATCATTAGGTCTGTCTCTCCTTCCTCCTCCTTCCTAAGGATGCCATCTATGATCAACAAGCATAGTCAGGTTTTTCCAGCCCAGCGTTGATTACTGGGAAATGAGGGCAAGGTGTGCACAACACAGTAACCTGAAAGGTGGACATTCCCCAGTAAACTGTCCCTGGGTGCTCTCCGTCCAGAAAGGAAGCTGCTAAACTGATTGACAGCATCATAATAAACACTTAATCTCTCAGAAAGACAAACCTCCGTAGTACTGTTCACTACGCTTCCTCATGACTATGGTGCTATGTATGCAGAGACTAAACCTATGGAAACGGGCAAGAGTCACAAGCAGAGCAAATCATCAGTGAAATCTAAGGACTAGATGTTAAATGTTTTGGTTTCTTCACCTTGCACTGAGACAGATTGTTAGGTGGTGAAGAAACTTTTGTAATTTCTGTAAGTATAAAAGCCTTGATCATTGTTGGGACTGAAATACTGACAAGCTACCAATTCCTTTGCTAAGTATGGGATAACTATCCCCATTAAGTTTTTCACACAACTGCCACTTAAATAAGGCAGAAACACAAGTCAACTGCTTTAAACAGTGAAATAAATGCAGACACTACATGTCTTGAATTGGCATGTGAGAGGTCAGCATCAATTAAGTAATTTCAATTAACTACATTAAATCAAAGTACATGCCAACTTTACAAAGATAAAGGCTTTTAAAATGGTAAAGCAATGCCTATCTTGCTTGGTCCCGATGGTACTCCCACATGGTTTTTATACATAAATTCCCATATTTTTAAAAAGAACGGCATGGCTTTCAAAGCATTGGTACCACTGGCCCCTATATTGCACTTACAGGTGGAGACACCTCACAGCCACACGAGGGCCATCGTTGTTTGCCTGATAGTTGGTGTAGACAGTAACCTTTCAAACACCTAGGACTAAACAAATAAATAGCAAAATCAACTATGTGATGGGCAATTACAGAAACAGTAGTATCATCGTTGGAGAACACTTGTCTGTCACAGATGGGTTTTCTGTCACTTCAAAATACCACAGGGTGACTCAAATATGTGTTACTGGAGTGCTGTTATCTCCCTGCATCGTCTCCTGTTGTTCCCAGGTTTTTTGTCTTTTCCATTCTGAAGCATCAAAGTTACTATGGAAACAAGCAATGGCATTCATGGAGATATTTATGAGCCCCACCTGTACCTGCCATGTGAAGCGAGTCTGGATTCCTGGTGTGACCTAGACCTGCTGGAGCACATCCGTGTGGCAGGAAGCCCTGCAGCCGGGCACGGGTGCTGGCAGGAGACTTTGCTGTGCACCGCCCTGGAGAGTGGGTCTAGAAGCAGGACCAAATGCCTCTGAGGGGAAGGAGGGTTGTAACTGCTTCTGCCATTGCTGAGAGGCAGGGAGTCAGCAGCTTTCCCACAGCCTGAGGAGCTGATAAAACATCAGACTCAGGGAACAAATATTTTGGACACGGCACAGTGGCATTCTTTCCCCACACTGTGGGGATGAGTAGGAGTGCGAGCTCCAGCACCACGTGTGATTCCTTTAAGGCCAATGTGGCATGGGGAGAATTCGGTGTATTGTGGCTTGAGGTTGCAGGGTCTATTTAATTTAAATTTGCCTTAATTTTTAAGACTTGCTGACTCTTCTTGTCAAGAGGATAGACTTCAGTAATAACATAACTATAGGACAAATCAGCAGACACTTATGCTGGAAACCTACAACTTGAGTGGATGATAGTTAGTAGCAGGCAAAAGCACTCTGACTATTAAAGCATTAGGTAGATCTTGCACCATTTTTTTTATTCAGGTAGACTTGGATAACAAATTGCATCAGCATTTTGACTGGTAAGGAAGTTCAGTCATAAGAACTAGAACAGCTTAAACCCAGAACTGCTTCTGAGTTTAGAAGCTATGAAACTGGGGGGACAATTCCATCTACTTAGCCCAAAACTTTCAAAGAATAATTAATTGGGCTTATTTGCCCTAATTTTTGATTGGCCAATCTGAGACCTTATGAAAATATGAAAAACTCACTCTTCAGAAAACACAGGTCACCCTCTGCAACTTGATAATTATAAAAAATATCTCCAGCTGGACACCTCTGGGTATTCAGTGGTTCTGGTAAGTAGTGCTATAGTAACACAACTGAGCCCCAATATTTATTTATAGCATTAATTTTTAAAAATTAATTCTGAAACATCTCTGCCCTGTATTAGCTAATATGCATTTTTATAACCTGTAAAGGCACTCAGATGTAAACAACCTGTACAGGAAATCGTGTTCTTTTCTCATGTGTCCTTTTCTCTGTGTAATTTCTTTCCTTCTCTGTTACTCAGGCCAAGTAGGGATGAAAAGAATAAATCAGAATTATCATTCTTGAAAAATAATAATCTGAAAAAGCATTGTCTCACAGTAATTTCCATAGAGACAGAACTCTGTAGTGTAAGAAATTGGATGGGAACCATAATAACTTTCAATTACATGTGCCTTGGTATTTTTAGCTGGAATGAGAAGACAAATGATGAATTCAAGAGAGATGTAGACCCCAAAGCGCGATGGTTTTTGCTGCAACTTACACCTGTTAGAACTAAGAGACAACAATATTTGGCTAATAAGAACAACAGAAGTTTCTACAGCTAGAACAGGTTTCACGTGGTCTTCAGAGGTACAGTGACAGTTTTGAACTCCCTGCAAAGGCAGTTGCAGCTACAGTGAGGCCAGTGATGATGTGGGACAGCAGATGATACAAAGCTGGGAAGTTGTTTCTGTATGAGAAATGCTAGTACGTGATAGAGAGTGGATTCAACCCATTTTGAGCCCCAAGCCATTCTAACATGGTGGAACCCCAAAATACTGTGAGCATTACTGGGCATGGTGCATAAGCATTTGGAGACCAGAACTGCTTCAAGATGGGCACAGTTCAAAAAAAGGGAGCAGCTGTTGCTCCACCAAGCAACTCCAGTCCTAATACAGTTTGTCTAGATGAAGGGATGACACTTGCTACTTGAGTTCAGGTCTGAGTAAAGTGAGGCAAAGGAATACGTCTCTTCCCTGTGTTTTAGTGCCCAGTTGTTTAAATCCAGATGAAGAGAGAATAACCTAGAAGTTTCTGGAGATTTAGTGGAGGTTTCTAAGTTTGCTCTCACATCTCTGAGATGCCTTCTGGACCCATCTCAAAGACACGCTTGAAAATCTGGTTGATTACATGCACTGCCTCAAAAAAGCTTCTGGCAGTTTATTTTCAAAACATTAAGTACACATTCTAACCATAGGTTAGCTTTCTACCATAAGAAAAGGAAACATCTCATATGAGCCCATAACTTTGGTAAAAGCAACTATTTAGCAGAAAGTAGTACTGGCAACTGATGCAGACACAATACTAGATACAACAGATCATTGTCCACACCTGAATGATTGTTTCATATGGCTTAGTCCCACAAATATATCACTGTTTGGACTGCCAAAGTGAACTAAAAATCATGTGTTTACAATGACTTTTGAAATCTTCACAGAGGATGATCCTACTGTTGCTTCCTTGTACTATAGCTGTGCCAGAGACAGGTATGAAAAGACGAGGTGTCAGAACAGAGGCAGTGTCTGTACTTCCTTGTCTCCAGAGAGACATCCAGACTCACAGATAATTTCACAGTTTATTCTGAAAATGCTTCAGAATTTTTTATTCTTATCCCTCTAGGCTCATATCTTATCTTTGCCAGTACCCAGACCTGCATGCTCAAGAAAGAGTATGAGATTCTTTCCATAGTTGGTTCTTGAAGAATTTGTTGATCATCACCCCCCTTGATGCACCGCAAGAGGTAACGTGAAAATGGCCATCCTGAGCCAGACCAGAAGGTGCAGCTCGACACACGCCAGTAACAATCACACAGACATACATACGCTGGTAGGCAAGCATATAGCGCATGTGACCTGTCAGTCTTAAGCATCCATCATTAGCAGATCTGTTATCTTTATATCCAAATAAGATTAAAAATGGTTGCAGATTAAGTTTTAGCGTCCATGATATCTGCTACCAAGAAACTCCTGTTTGGCAATGCAGCCTGTAAAGCATTTTATTCTTTTTCATAGGGCCTGTTACATGTATAGAAGGGGCACCGAGCAACTTCCAAATTCATCATCCTTGTGGTGTTTATAAACAGCATATTGTATGTATCAGGCACTGGCGGGCTGTTGCTAGGAAGTAAGGATATGCTGGCATTTTGCATTTTTATGATAATAAATCAATTAATCAAAATGAGTTTTCAAAACCTACATACCATGAAACTGCAAATAAACTTCCCATCACAGAAAGTCTGATATGTGCATGAGAGAAGGGAACTAAAAGGGAAGCATCCATAAGTTCAGTATTAGGAAGATGCAGGATCTCCAATTCACCAGAAGCTTAGGTCAAAAGATTATTCTCCCCACCCAAAACATCTGCTTGAACATTATTTTTAGCTGTGAACATGATCTGTCTATCATGACTAACAGTTTCCAAGCTGGAAGGGGGAACTGTACATCTGTTCTTTACTCCAAAGGCATGAGGTAATGTGAACATTTCTGTGGAAATGAGCTGATGGTCTACGTGAAGCCAGAGACAGAACAGAGATTACTCAAGAATTTTAGGTAAATCTCTACCTATTCTTTGGCTCAGGCTCTTGCCTGCTGAGGTAGAACAATTACAATATAGATTATTCCCTGTATAAAGTAGGCGGCCACAGAATTTTTTCAAAAAGGTTAAAACAAGCTTTATTTTAAGATACAAATCATATTTGTGTACAAGGCAAAATATACCCCTACAGTGGTAGGCATATTGGGTCTCCACATTGCATGTGTTACAGTAATCCTGAGATATGGGAAAAAAAAAACCAAACCCTAAAAATCTTTAAAAGAAGGCCAAAATGTCTCCTTTTAATCACTCTTGCTATAATGACCTCCATTTGGGAATTAAGAAAAACATTATACAGTTCTGAGTCAAGAAAACAAATTATCTACAAGCCAAATACCCGAGATACTTGTCTAATTCCCTGCTGTCATCCGGGTATACCAGCAAGAGCACTTGGGGAACACATCAAGAGATGCAAATACGCGAGATTACTTCATTAATCCTGCAAAGCACGTAAGAGAATGGTAAGATACTACTGTCTTCACAAACTGTGTGGTCAATGTGTCAAGCATACACTTCCTATGAAGTCATAAAAAAAAAAACCAAAATCTTCTCTACATTGTGTGTTAAGTTACTAAAAAAATTAACTTTGCTTCCTTTTATCATGAAGTTATATGTGATACAGAAATATTTTTAAAAGCTTATAAAAGCAGAACTGCAGACATTTAAAGTCCTGTCCCTAATATTAAAGACTACTTGAACACCCCCATTTTTGCTACAAGATTGTACTTGTCATTAACTGACATGAAAAAAAAATGAAGTGTCTTTTGTAAAAAACGTTAAAGAGAGGGAAAAGGTATAGACAGGGGGTTTTTTAGTTTTACAACATATAAAAATAAGTTACACTATAAATTATGGCTTTCTCATTAGTAGAAGAGTGCTATCATGGATTTAAATGCTAGATATTGTAACTAACTCACCATGTTCTCAGACTTTCCTTGTTTGAGTTTTAATGATTGTGTGAAAAGAAACAACCAAATATTAGTGGGAAAATTAAGAAGCCTCCAGAGCAATTTAAATAGCAAGAAGCACTTGTAGAAGAAGTCTTTCAGATAAGTCTTTAATTTAAAATTTTATTTTAATTTGAAAATTAATTTAAAATTGAAATTTTAATTTAATCTCTTGGCATAAAAAACGGCCAAGACAAACCTCCCATGAACTTCAGCTTCATTTCAGAAATGTTTACACACAAGTACGATACCATTATGCTACTGAAGTAATAATTTATTGTTTGTTATGTTAATCATACAACTAAGATACTGGTTAGATTTGGTATACAGCTATCTCAAAAAGGCTACAATAATGCAAACTCAACAAGATTCAAAACTAAATACAACTGCTCAATATTAACTGTTGGCCACTACAAGTAAAAAGGAAGGGGGGTGCAAAAGATGCTTGAATCAAAGACTGAAGGACTGCATTTACACAACGCTATATTATTAATGGCTGGGTATACTTAAATTTAGAAGTCTAAAGCTGCATTCAAATTGGACAAGATATGACAGTATTCAAAAACATGTGAATAAAAATAATTCTAGTTTCATAGCTGAAGCTGTAACAAAAAAAATCTCGTAGTGCAGTTGAAGTAGCATTTATAACAACAAAGTTCACAGCAGACAAGCACAAATTTCAGACTTATAAATACCATAAGAAAGACTATGGCATGGAATTTGGGAATATTTTCAAGCAACTCAGGATAGAAGAGTTGCCAGTTGAATAAACTTAACTGAATACTGTACTTTCAAGCTCCTTATAAACAAGGCTCCACATCATGCAGAAGACCCTTCTCTCCCCTTTTTCTCAAAGTATCTGAAAGGCAAACTACAATGATTGTTTGACAGCAGTAAAATAAAGAAGCAGATAGAAAAGTAGATATATTAAAAAGTTCTTACAGAAAAGGCATCCATCCTGGTTTGATTTTGTTTATAAAAAGGCACTTCACATATAGCTAAAACTCTGATGATGTACTTATTTCCGTTTTCCTGTTAGAAGGATGTATTCCAAGATGGTTAGCATGAGTATGCAAACGTTCTTTATATGGTGTTTATCTGTTACAAATTTTATAATTACACATAGTATCTTACACCACTTATTTAAAAAAAAAAGATTCATGTTCAAAATAATAGCAGGTCTCCATACAATACTTCGGTGATGATAAATGATCTGTCATAAGCAACACACCACCTGTAGTGAGTTCATGCTAATAAAATTAGCAGTGTAAATCTTTCAGAAGTGAGTCTTCAGTCTTTTGTTTTCCTCTCGTAGTCTCTCAATTTCAGCTACTAAGCTTTCATTTACAGAATATCGTTCAAGTAAAGCATGCATTTCATTCTAGAGAAAAGAAAAAAGCCTCAATCAGCAGCTATAAATTTAATTATTCCAGCTTTAGACTATCCATTTTCATATCCCTTTTGAAAGTTAAATAACCTAGAATACTGTTTTTAGAAACTTTTGATAAGAAATGTAATATTTTTTTTTTATGCTGACATACATTATTTTGATCATTAATACATTAGTGAATATTTTATCAAAGGATATTTTGCACTTCTTCAGGACAAGAATCTACTAATGCAGGTTCCATTAAAACGTTCAGTACTGAAACAAGGTATTTTTAATGCAGATCAAAAGAACAAAGATTCATAAAAAGGTGAAGAACACAGAAGAGAGTTCAGTATGCATACAGTACCTATAAGTGAAGCTTTCTATTTGAATTGCATCTACTTCCTCCTTACCCCAGCTCCTTTCCAAAGGACAGGTGAACTTGTTTCCCTTTTGTCTTTTTATAACTCCTGAAATATAGAACTCATGACACCTACCCAATGCAAACGTTCCTTTGATTTATCAAGCATAAACCAGTTTAACAGATTCTAATTCATAGTTTCCCCCTCCTTCACATCCAATCCTCGTTTTCTTGCTCTTAATAAGCAAAATTGATTTTCAGTTTTGAGACAAGAAGTTGGCATGCCTTGGTCTTACCAAAAATGAAAACTGAATATATTTCCTACCATGCTCTTTGTACATACCAACTGCATATGGAACTGCTTGATCATCTCCACTTGCAAATTCACGATATCTCGATGACATGCTTCTCTGGGGGAGGAATTTCAAAAGGACAATGCTTAGTTTTATTTAGGAAGCAGTAATTCTCTCCAGTCCTCAGCACCTAGAACTCCACACTTCTCACCTTCAAGACACTGTGAAACATGAATCTAAAAACCTTTAAACCATGAAATGTACTCTTCTACCACTTATCTTCTTGAATACTTTTGTTATGACACTGACTTTCACCATTTTTTCACTGTACAAAAAGACTTTTATATTTCTAAACAGAAAAGATCATAATACACATGGTGGTATCAAGATTTTTTTTTGCTTGCAAGCCGTAAACTTCTCTCATTTTTACCATTCAAAGCTGATTTTCAATCCCTCGATCACAAGTATTGCAGAGGAAGATATTTATCTCCAACTGAAGATACAGCTTTTCAGTACATCACTTTCAGCACGCTTTTTTTAAAAATGCCCAAAACATCAACTGTGATAAATGATACATTATCCTCAAGCCTACAGAATGCTCCACGTTAGATTCATCTACATAAGAAGTAGTGGCAGTGCTGTCCAGGAATTGACATGAATTTGTCAACACATGGACAACTATTCCACACTACAAGAACTAAGCTTTCAAATACCCTCTGAAAACTACACTAATAAAACAGTTCCAGACGTGAAGAAGGAGAACTGCAGATCACAAAAGCACAGGCAAGCTCATATGCTCTTTCTGAGCAGCGCATCACAGCACAATTGCCTGAGACTGAATACCGTGCTATGGGTACCAACGGGCTGAGAAAGTAAGGAATTTCTTAAGTAGACACACACAAATCTTATTTCATTCTCCGTTCCTAAAACATACAGAAAACCCAAAGAGAATATACTCTTCACTTTCTGTTTCCACAGGTTATTGTGCTTCACAGCTCCTACTGGAGGCAAACAATCTTCACGTGTTCACAGATGCTAGCTGGCAGCTTAGAAACCCAAAGATGTAGGTTATCTCCCAAAGACAGGAAATTCAAGAAACAAGCAGCTTTTTGGAACCAAACAAGTTATATATTCCTTCTGGTCCTTTTCCAAAGTCCTTGGGTTTTCCCCATTACTTGAAGACTAATGGATTTCAGGCAAGAGTGGTAAAAATCCTTCCCTCCGATTCCAGAGGGTGAAAGGTATTTATATCACTGAGAAGCTTGCAATGGCTCCCTTCCCTCTTACTGACCTCAGTGCAAACAATCTTTTACATTCAGTTTGAATGTATCCATAATTTACAACTGGGAAAAGGGCCAGGAGGGTCTTCCAGCTACTCCAAGAAGTGTAGGTCAGAAGAGAAACACAATCTCTGAGGCTCCAGATCTCAGATACTGAAAGTACAAGACTGACAAGCATACCTTCCACCACTGAGAAGCCTGAACACAGACTTAAAGAAAAAAAATCTGCAATCCACAGATTGCATTTTAAGTCATGTTACAGTTTTTAATCAGATGTGTGATTCTCACTAAAAAATCCCAGGGAAGTGTTACTGTACTATATTCTTATTTAAAGACATTTAATAATATTCAGGGTATTTTTCCATTGGCAGATACAGAACAGCCATACCACATGGACCTACTGAGCTAGTTTTGAACTGCTTTTTGTCATCAAGACAGCAATACTTCCTCTCCTGGCAATCCTTTTCCCCCCTCCACCATCTCAGTCAACCTAGATCATCTTAAACATGGGTTGCAAAGTGATCCCCCAAATACAACTCTCTCCACTGCTCCATCTCCTTCAAACTCCACTCCAAATCCATGCTAATTTAACTTACCTCTTTCATGACAAGTGGAATATCAGATAGGTATCCACAAACACAAAGTAATCTGACAGCAACTATCACTTATAGCATAGACATTATTTTAACATAAAGCTTCACCAGTAGAAATACACACAGTATTTAACCTTACACGTCAAGCTAACAACAATCAAAGCCAATACAAGTCAACTGCCTAAATCCACTCTCCACAGTGTCAACTTTATGAGAAATTTCTGCTGCTGGGACAGGGGATGAGTGGGGAGGGAAAGAAATCAGCACAAGGTTTCATGAAAGCAATAAGGACCTCATTATGCAGATAAACTTACCGTCCAAGAAGCATTCAAACACTCATTCTGAAAACATGCTGGCAGAGCCACACACTAACAACCCTCAGAGACATCAGCCCAATCAGTCATCAGCACTATTAAAAATAAATGAAGTTTCATACCTAGATTTCCAAAATTAGGGCTACTAATAGTGTAATTTTCCAATGCAAGTAGAAATTTGTTAAAGCAGATGCTAAAACATCTTACTAAGAAAACCTGTAGTTGAAAACAAAAATGTTCTGCATGAATACCAGTACCTGAAGTCATCCATTGTTTCTTGTATCATACTCTGAATGAAGTTTATTTGGATTGATGTCAGAGGTGCATTTGGTCTGCTACTCCCAATGGTTTCTGCTATTTTTTCTGACAATGAACTAGCAACTCCAGCGGTGACAGGTGATGTTATCTTTGGACCTTTACAATAAAATAAAATCGAAAAATAAAAAAATTTTTTACAAAAATCAGTGTAATGGAGTACGAGAGGTTTTTTATTTGTCTTGAGGCTTGTCAATATTTTATCTCAAATATTACCTAATAAAAAAAATTAGATTTAGAATGAGTCTTTTCAGAGGCAACTAGAGATGTTCTAGGAGAGCTAACTGGATTTACAGAAGAATCAATATTGGTTGTTCTGTTTTCATGCTAAGGCCCTTTTACCAGGTTTCACATTAGTTCACAATCAACCACACCTGAAACCAGGCCAAAATGATCAACTTACTTGTTGAGGTAGTACCATTTACTGGTAGATCATATGCAGGATGGGCCTGAGTATTTTTCACGAGCCTCTCATTTGTATCAGGAGACTTTACAGCAGTAGATGATGTAGGAGGACTTAAAGTTACAGATTCTGCACTTGATGAACTCGATTTTGAAAGCTGACAATAAAAATAAAAATAGTAATTAGAAAAAAAGAAGGTGAAATCTACTTATTACAATTATCTAATTGCACTTGAAGACTAGGTTTTCAGAAGTGCACTTCCAAGCATTTTTGGTTTTAGGAATGTACTCACAAATATATGCTTTTCATTTTCTAACAAGACACGTTAAAAATTGATTGCTAAAACATTCGAAATCGCCTCCAGTGCGCACACACAGAAAGGAGCGCAAAAGGCAGAGGCCTCTTAATTTTCACATCAGTTTGTTGTGAAGTTATAAATACCATTCCTAGCAAACTCAGACTTCTCAAAAGCAATACAAAAGGAACTATGGTTTCAGCAGAAGCATACCAGAGATATCTCAAGAAAGAAGAAGAGAGATGAAGAAGAGAAGATAGAAGAGAGATGGAGAAAAAAAAAGGAATTGACCTAGCAAACTACAAACTGGTACAACCAACTAATGATCATTCTTGATTTTCTAGGGAAAAAAAAAAATATATATTCCTCAAGCTAGCCCAGTTTTGTTTTATGTGAACTTTTGTAACCTGAGTTTATTTGAGAGAAACACACATTTATCTTGCATTGCTGAAGGCCAACGCACTTAAACTGAACAACATTTTACAGATTTATATCAATAGTATGAACAGAGTTGCAAAATAAGATTAACTGGAACACTAGTAAGGATTTTTCCTTCAAGCAGCAGTATTCTGTCAAGATTTTAAGAAGACTACTCATAACAAGAATTAGTATAGTATACCTCCTTTAAGACTTCTTTAGATTCTTGTTTTCCAAGATTTATTTTCTTAGTGTCAGTCTCTGTATGCTCTTCCTCTTCTTTAACTGGAGATCCCACGAGTGCATGTAATGGGCTAGCCCGTATCCCTTGTGCACTACTGCCCACTGGGCTTCTTTTTACTGGAAGAGCAGTGGTGAGCTGTGAGAGAAAATCCAAACCCAAAAGGTATGACTGAAAATCCAGACCTAAAATGAGAAGGGAAAGGTGAAACACACAGGTGAAAAAACAAACACACACACCAAATCAAACTCACAATTAAAACCTGCACATCCACATGAAAAAAGTAACAAAAAAAAAAAAACCAAAAATGTACCTGACGATATCTAAATCCTGAAATCCAACTTAAACTGTCACTGTCCTTATGAAAGTAATGAAGCACGAAAAGCCTCTATATATCACTATAAATTGCACAAAGGAAAAAACAATTTCAGGACCCTTCTCTTGATTTCCTGTTACCATGTTGTGTCTTAGCACCTCAATGTGTTAGACAATTTCCAGAAAAGTTCATTTGTTTCAGTGTCTGCTTTCACTCTTTCTTTATTTACAACGGTACGACAAAATTAGCATGTAAGAACTACCATAGCCCTCCAAAGGCCTATCACTGAAGAAAAATATACCAGAAGTATGTTTACCATCTCCTTTTCCTTGAGAATCTTCATTTGCTTTACTTGCAATAATATCTACAAAATACCAGAACATAGACAAATTAAGTGTCTATTAAATGAAACATACATCAATATTCATAGCATTGCATTGAGTTCATAATCAAAGACAAACTAAAATACCAAGTAGGTACCACGGTCAGTAGCACACAAATGTCAAAATGTCATGCTATATGCAGATGAATGATGCTTTATAAGTTTCAGTATTAGCAACTTACCGTCTCTGACTGGAGAAAACACGTCTCCTAAACTACCTCGACCCAAATCAAAATTATTTAAATCAGCACTTTTCCCATGATCTGTTTCTTTAGACGGAATCACATCCAAACTGCAACTATGGGGAAAGCCTTAAAAGGACAGTAACATTCAGTTAGTAATTGACATTTTCCAAAAATAACATATGTTATCCCTAAACAATCTCACAGTAAGCATGATGCCGGATAAGTCCAGCAAGTACTTTAGAATCTTCTACAGATTCCAGTTAGGGGGTCAACTTTAACCTACTTGTTTGGGCTGTAATCACAGGTGAATAACTAAAAGCTATGACACATATTAATGAAAGTAAGATAGAGCAGGATTCCTTTCCTCTTTTTAAAAAGGAGAGTTTGTTAAACTGGAGAATGCACTCATTTTGAGATAAATCTACATGACGGATGCAGCAAATTTATAGTGTATCAGGTGAAATGAAAACTAGTGAATGTGTCTTTCACTAAGAAAGTGATCATATTCAGATGATCATAATTTAAATTTAATTCTGCAAGAAGACAAATCTGTTTCACTCTGGCCATTAAGCATTCTAAGGGTAATTCTATGAAACATCTATATGTTAGGATACTCTGCTTATTTCTAATATTAGGAAATCAGAGCAGGGTTACAGTAGTAGACAAAAGAAACTTGTTCCTAGACCTTTCCCCATTCCACCCTTTCGGAGAAAAAAGTTAGCTTTTGTATGCATGATATCAGAAACAGTTGTCTGCAGAATGGAAGCATATCTTAAGTTCAAAAAAAAACCCCAGTAATTATTCAAAGTACAGATTTTAGATGAGGAATATATGGAGAAGTTAATTGAACTGCTAAGATAACCATCTAAATAACTTTCACAGTTCAGTATATTTGAAAATCAGATCAAGACTCGTAAGCAAGCAGCTATTCTGCCCTCACTGAACTCTTAACTCTGAAAGTGCCTAAATTTTGCTTTTGTAAGTTAAAACCTATGCAAAGAACATCAGCATTGTAAAAACATAAATAAATCTCCTAAAAGTTCTTGCATACATAGGAAGCATTCTACTTCACCTCACACTTCACTGCATACCCAAGGGAGGTCATTAATACACATCCCTATGGACTGCAGGGGCTTATTGCCTAATTACTGTTGCTAAATGTATTTCTCCTTATTTAAAAAGGAGGGGGAAAAGTGCTTTTGCATTAAAATGGATTGAGGATTTTTTCAAGAATCAAACTGCGTTACTGATTTGACCAAGTTTTCAGAACTCTTGAATTAAATAAAATTTTAAGAGTACATTTCACACAGTGGCAGAATTTTAGAATAATGTTCAGAACTATTCTAAAGAACTTGTTAATTTCAGAAGCATAAATAGCAAGTACAGTTATACAACTAATCATACTTGCACCTATATTTAACATCTTTCCTACAGTGTGATATTGGAATCATGCCTCATAAAAAAACAGTTCACTTCTCACTGGGATTTTTGGACTAGGTTTTTTTTCCTATGTTTTGTTTGGTTGGTTTTTTTAGACGAGGCCTGTTACCACTGTTTATTAATAGAATTACAAACCATTAGCTCTTCATTCCATACAGACATTGTGTCAGAAAAGTAATTATGTACATAAGGATAATCTACTAGTCACAATGCAAGAGACAAGTCCACAATATCGCCATGGAGTTTTCTCCTTCAACGTTTACATACATACTTCTGTTTCAAGTCCAGAATTTTAGACTTCATGTGCCTAAAGCTTGTAGTAGGACCCAATTCACTTCCCACAGTCTCATAGTACATCTCATGCAGTAGGGAAGGGAAAATAAGGTGCACATGTGCATGCACGTACACACAGTTCTTTCAAACAAATGCCCTTCCTTGGTGAAATTTTTATGCTGCAGTTGTCAAGGCATTAAATATTCTTTCCATCTTCTACATTATGCCAAATATGATTATAAGAGTAGGAAGAAGACACTACCTGTTTTCTCCTGAAGAACCTCTCCCCCCTTATTGTCATTTGGCAATGTCAGATGGGATGAAACTGTTGCTGACGCCTGAGAGGGAACATTTTTGATACCAATATTTTGAGTTCCTCCAAGATTACTACCAGCTTTGACTTCTGCTCTTTTGGATACAGGTTTATTTGAAGAACCCGTAAGGTTAGACTGAAGAAAAAAATAAAACAAATTAAGAGAAGTTATTATTCCTTCATCTGAAAGTAGAAACATAAGCAAATATTCTTTCTCTTTCAAAATACTAAAAAAAAATTCAGTTCAAGTTGCAAAGGTTGCCTAGGAGATACACCTTTACAAATATAAAAAAAAAAAAGTATCTTAACATAACTTCAAAGAACATGGCAAACATCTGTATTATTATATGAATACTTTGTGGACCTGTAAAAGAAAAGCAACAGAACTTAAAGTAACAATGGAGTGACTTGGCACAAGCCAATTTTGATCCTAGGCTTAGGCATAGGAAAAATAAGAGATAACATTTTTAGGGACTCCAGATTGTAAAGGAATAGTTAACCACTAGCAGCAAGTGTGCTGGAAGAAGAGGAAAATCTCTCAGGGCCATAAAGAATCCACTTCAAAGGTTCTCTCCACCTCCACTGAACGGATGCATGTGGTTTCTGGATAAAGTAGAACCTAATTAAGTCTTGGAAGAACCTCTTAAGCCTTCTTTATTATTTAATCAACTTCTACACTGTTTATATGTGCCTGCAAAAGACCATATAGAAGACCACGCAAAATATCTCAAGATGGGCAGCTGTGTCTCTTCCCCTTAAGTGGAAGGGACATTACAGATCTTTTTACTACCACCTACAAATGAATCCAAGGTGCCACAAATTGATCTGCAAAGGCAGCATATTCACACCAGGAAATTTAAGACTAAAGTTTCACTCATTTCTTCACTGAGGCTAGGCGTGGGGAGAATTCCACATAAAAACACTCTAACATGGCACTTAAGACTAAGCAGTTTATAATTTCTGTGTTGGTATGAACCACTTTTGTTGGCATCTATCATGCTTAGAAACTGAATGCTAACATCTTTTAGAACTTAAACTTAGGCTTTGCTTTTACTAATCTGCATTTCAGCAATAAAAAGGGGTTTTTTTACCTTGGAAAAAGTGCTACTGTACTGAACACGTATGCACTTCACACAGCCTTTGTGAGCAATAACTGTTTTCACTGGTGATGTCAGTTGTCTTAAGTCATACTGGCAGATTTTTCCCCGGGAACATCCTATAGCCAAAGTAGTACCATCAGGCATGAAGTCTACTGTTGTCAGAGGAAAATCAGCTACTATTGTTGTCAGTAATCTTCAAACAGGAAAAAGGACAGGATAAAGAAGCTTTTAGAGTTCAAAAGTTAGACTTTTCGAAACAGAGTACCTATAAAAAAATATAAAAGCTTTCATAATTCAGCTACAGGTCAGTAGTTGCACTTCTCCGGTGCCAAGTAAATTCACTGAAGTACAGAACAGTGGATTAGGCTTATACTAAGTGTTCACGCTTAACAAATTAAAGACTGCATATGCCCCAAAAGATTTCAGCAGG